>NC_079312.1:4625936-4894307 GCF_029931775.1 Euleptes europaea
TCTCTGCCCATCAGATTCACTTGATTCCCCAATCCCATCCAGGCACAATGAGTCCTTACCACATAAGAGGGCATTTTGGGCATGTTCCTGTGGCTGGGCTTGCTGCCGTTCCTCTGACGGAGCTCTTTCCACCTCACAGAACTTCGCTTCCATCTTCACGGATGGACCCCACCTCTGAAATAGCAGTGAGGAAGATGGATAGGCGATGAAATGGAAGACACCAAGGAATGAATCCTTCCCCACTCCCAGGCTCCATTCCTTTCAGCACGTGTGGTAGGGTTTTCCTTTAACCCTGGGGAATCATCTGGAGGGATAGGAAATTCCCTTGAAGGAAGTGGCTGCTGAATCAGGTTGTAAAACTTCCCGTTTGGTTGACTTAACACTTGGACATATATCAGGCAAGGAAGCTTTAGGATAAGCTCAGCCAAAAAATCACAGCAAGGTGGCCAAGCAATCACGCAATAAAGAAAAAAAACCTAAATAATCACGAATGCCACAAATATATTAGTATAACAATCAGCGCAAAGTCCTGACAAACAAATGTAAACAGGTAAACCAAGCATAGCGCCCAAATAACACATATGTAATAAATCAAAACAGTCCAATGGAGGTTCTCTCGAACTATATAAGAAATGATCCAAAAATTAAAGGTCTTATAATAGGAAACGAAGAACATAAAATTAAAAGTTATGCAGATGACGTTGTGCTAATCTGTCAAAATCCCGTACAAACACTCCCACATGTTTACAACCATATTATTGAATATGCAAAGTATTCCGGTTACAAACTCAATAAAACAAAGACGAAAATTATGACTTTTAATACAACAATTGATGAAGACAAGTGTATCGAAGAAGTTATTGGTTGTCAAATTGCCAAGGAACCAGTCAAATATTTGGGTGTTAATATATCTTCACAAAATAAGACACTTCTAAGGTCAAACTACTTGAAAATCTGGGGAGAAATAGAAAAGGACTTGAGTTTATGGTCTAAAATGAACATTTCTTGGTTGGGAAGGATATCGACAATAAAAATGAACGTACTTCCTAGATTAAATTTTTTATTTCAATTTTTGCCGATTGATATTCCTGACAGAACAATAGAAAATTGGCAAAAACAAATCAACCGATTTGTTTGGAATGGGAAAAAATCGAGAATTAGATTTAAAGTGCTACAAGACGAAAAGAAAAGAGGAGGATTGGCATTACCTAATCTTAAACTATATCACCATGCTGCCTGTTTAACCTGGATCACAGAATGGATAAAACATCCTAGAAGCAGACATGTCATTCTAGAACGTGCGGACCTTGGACAAGGTTTTCACAAAGTTTTGTGGGATTCTACAACAAAAATTCAAAAGGATAAAGCACCAGAAGACTGCGATGTTAAAATAGCGTTATTGAAAGTGTGGAAAAAATACAAGAAAAGAATAAGTCCTTCTCCACCATCTATAATGTCGGCAATCGAAGCCTACCATGATAACGTCAAACTGAAACCGGGTGTTTATTTTACTTACAATGAAATGATAGAGCCCACAGGAGAAATTAAGAGCCTGATCAAACTTCAAGAAAAATTTCAAAAATTGAATTGGCTGACCTACTTACAACTGAGGTCCAATTTACAAAAAGACTGTTTATATCCTCAGCCATTTCGCGAACTGACAGAATTTGAGCAATTAATATCCAAAAATGACTCTCACTTACTAGGAAAAATTTATAAGCTCCTCTTGAAATATGATACAGAAGAAGAACAAGTGAAAATCAATATGATAAAATGGATGCAAAACTTTGGAGAAATGATCAATATGGATACATGGGAAAAACTTTGTACTTCTGAAATGAAATACACTGTCTGTCAAGAAGTGAAAGAAAATTGGTACAAAACATTCTACAGATGGTACTTGACTCCTAATATGCTTTCCCAGATGACCACTCCTGGAAAAAGAGGCGCCTGCTGGAAATGTCAAGATACAGACGGTTCTTACTTTCATGTTTGGTGGACATGTCCAAAATTACAAATATACTGGAAAAGAATTCATCGAGAACTTCAGTTGATGTTAGATATGAAGTTAATATTTGATCCCAAATTTTATTTACTCAGTATAGTGCCACCAAACTTGCCTTTGAAATTCCATGACGTTTTTAAATATGCTACAACTGCAGCCAGAACGGTGCTGGTAAGAACTTGGAAACTAACTCATATACCCGAAATAGAAGACTGGAAAGAAAAACTGTTGGAATATGCTAGTATGGCTAAAATGACGTTTGAGTTAAACTTAAAATCCAGTGAATCAACAGAACAATTTGAGGAGAAGTGGGCGTCATTTTATACTTATGTGAACTGCAATTAATCTGAATGAAGCAAGTTGGTTTAAACATCTATAACAAGCTTTGTATTATTTTTCATGTTTTAATTAATTGCTAAGCAAAACTTAGATTATTAGACAAAAAATATTAATATGACATAAGTAGAATAACTGAATGGTATTTTGTAATTATGTTTTATTCAGAAACTGTTTCATAACACCGTATTGTTTTTATATATATAACGTTTCACCCTTCCCTTTTTTTCCCTGTTCCCTCCCAATTATATAAATAAAAACCTTATTAAAAAAAAATAAAAAAACAGTCCAAGGACTTAAAAGACATGTGGGAGTCTTCAAAAGACCAAGAAAGGACACGAAGTCTTGAAAGGACTTCAGAAAGACACTGACTCTATGGGGAGTTGTCAGGAGAACAAAGTGAGAGCCAATTAGGGCGAATAACAAAGTCAAAGCAGTCCTCTTAGGGAGATAAGCATATAGCAACAAGATAAGTACACTATGGTGTTTTGGTAAAGTGACTGTTTCTAATCCAATATTTTCATCAGCTGTATATCCCGTTGCCAAAGGAAATCACCTTAAATACTGTCTTACTGGGGATAAACAAATGAACACAAGAAGCTGCCTCCTACTGAATCAGACCCTTGGTCCATCAAAGTCACTATTGTCTACTCAGACCGGCAGGGGCTCTCCAGGGTCTCAGGCAGGAGTCTTTCACATCACGTACCTGCCTAGTTCCTTTAACTGGAGATGCTGGGGATTGAACCTGGGTCCTTCTGCATGCCAAGCAGATCCTCTACCACTGAGCCACAGCCCCATGCCAACAAACAAACACTAAAGTTTACATTTGCTTGTTAGGACTTTGAGCTGATTGGTATACTAATATATTTGTGGTATTCGTGATTATTTAGGCTTTTTCTCTTTATCGTGTGCTTAGGATAAAGTCAAACATCGTATCTTGAATTCGACATACCTGGAAAGAAAAGCCCTCACCTGTTCTGCCTTCTCCTCTTCCTGACTCAGGAGGAAACCTTCGGCCAGGGCCACCGCCTGGGAACTGGTTTCCGGTCTGCATTCTCTGACCCAGCACTGCATTTCCTGGGGCAGGATAGTCAGGAACTGTTCCAGGATTACCAGGTCCAGGATCTGCTTCTTAGTGTGTCTCTCCGGCTTCAGCCAGTGGTTGCAAAGTCCATAGAGCTGGCTGCAAACCTCTCGGGGCCCATCGGCCTTGTTGTAGTGGAACTGCCGGAAGTGTTGGCAAATTACTTCTGAGTTCATGGATTCCTGGTTCCAGAATTCAACACCATTCCCAACTTGGATGGGATGGGGCCCTTTCCTTGCTCTCTTGCCAGATCTGACTCCTTCTGGATCCTGCTCTTTTGGGTCCTGCTCATCCATCTCCTTCCTCTCCTAGTTGGTCGACCCCGACTGTGAGAAGATGCCTTTACTCACTTGGCTATGGCTTCTCCTGTGGGGGTGGGCACACACACAAAAGAGAGAGAATGGAGATACCTGGTGGATCAGCACAAAAGTATTTGTTGTGGTTTGTAATAGCATATGGCTATACTGCATACCAAGCTTTTTTAGATATGCCTGTTTGGTTCCTTGGGAACATTAACTGTTTCTGCCTGTCTAAAGATGTTACAAGCTTTCCTCTGTCCTAGGGGCTTTGGCTGGCCACTAAGCATATCAGCAGAGATGCCCACCCAGAGCCACAGCAGTCTCCTGCTAGCGTAGGGCAAGGGTAAATCTGACATTGGCACAGAGTGAGATTGCGTCAGGGGTGGGGTTTGTGCCTGGAACAGGGCTCAGTCGACTTCCTGAAGCCCCTCCAGGTCAGGGCACAAGAGCTGCTGGGATGAACAGGGGATGGGGGAGGCAAGCAACCCTGCTGAATGCACAAGGTTGCCTACTCCAGGTTGGGAAAGTACTGGACATTTGGGGGTGGAGCCTGGGGAGGGCAGGAGATGATGGCATAGAGTCCACCTCCCAAAGGAGCCATTTTCTGCAAGCGAACTAATCCACTGTAATTTCAGGCGACCTCCAGGCCCTAACTGAACATTGGCAACCCTACATCAGGTAGGTGGTAGATGGGTGGGAGCACCAGCCAAAATCCTTAGTGGGACCGGAACCTATGCCTCCTGTGACTGTGCCCTTGTGTTTCTCCCTTCTGTGTTGCCCAGGGGGTCTGTACCTCTCTTGCCTGGCAAAAGGGTGCTGCTTCTTTCACCCAAACTTTAGTGCTTTCTGTCACAGCTGGATAAAATGGCTGCATTGGAGGTAGGACGATAGCATTATACCCCACTGAGCTGCTGACCCCCGCCCCGTACAAAACCCAGCCTTTCTCAGAATTCACCCCCAAACGTTTTGGACAATGGGCCGGGGGGGGGGGGCGTTGTTCGTCCGGGAGGCTTAATCTTTCAGGGCTCTGCCCGCCCTAGACATCCCCAGCATTGAATGTGGGGATCTTTCATGTGGGAAGCTGAGGAGAACCTGGCTATCGGGCTGGTGTACCAGCTGCCCGATGCACCAGCAGATACCCTGCTGAGCTTGTTAGAGGCAGCGGCGGAAACTAATGGTTCTGGAGGACCACAACATCCATGCCAATGCCGCTCTTTCATCGCTAGCTTGGGACCTAGAATATTCCATGGCGGCACTGGGGTTCTCCCAATTTGTTTCAGGTCCTACCCATCAAGCTGGACATATGTTGGATCTGATCTTTGACACCTGCACCTGCCTACAGAACCTGGGTGTGATCCTTGATGCCTCCTTACCAACAGAAGCTCAGGTCAAGGCGACCCTCTTCCATCTAAGCCAGTTGGTGTCTAACCTCTCTCACCCTGACCTGGCCACGGTGACCCATGTGATGGTAACCTCCAGGCTGGATTACTGTAACTCCCTCTACATGGGGCTGCCCTTGAGACTGATCTGGAAACGCCAGCTGGCACAAAATGCCACAGCAAGGCGCCTTACTGAGGCCTGGCTGAGGGAGCATATCCAGCAAGTGCTTTGCCAACAGCACTGGCTCCAGCTGGAACACCAGATCAGTTGCAAGGCACTGTTTTTGACCTTTGTACCAGTGGGACTGCGCTCCTGGTAATCCCTCCCCGCCGAGAACATTATGTTCAACAAATACTAATCTTTTGGTGTTACCCAACCCAAAGAGAGATAGCTATCCTTGACCTGGGCTTGGGCTTTTTCGGCCCTGGCCCCAGCCTGGTGGAGCTCCCTTTGAGGTGACCAGGGCCCTGTGGGATCTTGGAGCTTTCCGCAGCGCCTGCAAAACAGAGTTATTCCACCACGCCTATGGTTGAGGACAGCCACGGCTTTCCATCTGTGCTGGCCTCCCTATCTCCCCCCAACTGCGTTATTGACTATCAGTCCAAGGTATGGGAATGCCGGCTGTTCGCAGGCTTTGCAGTGGCCCTGTACTCCAAAATGAGCGCCCGTTGTTTATTCTATGTTATGGGTGTTTTATGGGGCTGGAAGTTGTGGATTTTATTTGTGGATTTTAAGTGATGTGATTTTACTATATCTATTGTTATGGAATTTCTTGTTGTGGGGGAGAGCAGGGTATAAAACAAAATAAAGTAATAAAATTAATTATAAATAAATATGCACATCTGAATCCCTCCCAGTTCTTTGGCAATGCAGAAGCAAACCCTTCTGTCTCCCCCACTACTTCCTTGGCCTCTCTAGGCAAACTTTACCTGTTTCAGTGCTGCAGACATTTTTTGAAAAGCTTCCTGTCATTCCCTTATGGAGAAGCACCCAGACCTGGACGGACAGACTGGACTTCAGCCAGGCTGCCATCAGAGATGCCCGAGGAGCTCAACGGGGCTGCTGTGGAGTAACTCTGCACAGGGTTGCATTCCTGGTGTATCCTGTACGGTTCAGCCATCCCAGAGAATGGTGGTATTAAAATGACTATTTTCAGGTTGGGGGGGGTCTAAAAAAGGGCACTTCTTATATCATTGATTATAACTGAAGATCTAAAGGTGGCAACCCCGAACTGGGTGGAGGAGAAAGAGTGTAACTCCTATTTAATTCAAAGAGGGACATCAAAGAAATATTTTTTCCAATGAAAGTACTGAGGGAATTAAAATCTTTGACCATGTGATCCCACCACATGACACGTACTTTTATCAAAATAACAATAAGCAAACTTTAATTTTTTTCTTTTCTTTTTAAAAATAAGGTACAGTATCTAGAACAGCAATGAAGCATATAAAACAATAATTAACACGTACCAGTTCTGGCCTGTTTTCCGACTTCTGTCTAGCCGGTCCTGTAAAGATGCATAGACTTGCAGCTCTGCTCTGCTCTTGGTGTGTCGTCCGTCTTTTCTTTTCAGGAGTTTTTTTGTAGCCCTCAAATATTAACATGCAGCTTTATAAAAGGGCCAGAGTCCTTCTGAGGTAAGCGACCTGAAATGTCAGGGCCTCCACTCACTCTGGGAAGATTAATATAATATCCATTGCAAACCTTCACAACAACCATCACAATACAAACTAATAAGATAAACATAACCCCCCTTTCCCATAATCAGTATAAGAAATTATTATACCTAAACTATTAATGTGTAGTTTTATAATAGAACTCAAATCAAATGAATAAATAAAAATAAATAAATAACAGGTTGGAGTCCTTCTGAGGTAAGCTGCCCGCACCTTCAGGTCTTCCAATCACTCTGGGAAGATTGCACCTTTTCCCCCTTATGTGGAGTACCTCAATTCTTTAGCCCCCATCCCAGTGGTCTCAGAGTTACACAAGGAAAATAAGGGTCTCTGCTCCCTTTGCCACAAAGCACCCTTGGGGTGGGGGTGGGGCAGTTAGACTTTTTAAGAGCAGATCCTAAAAAATCCATCCGCAGAGTTGACTTGGACACCAAGGGGCAAAGCCATGAAAAGCTCATAATGTCCTGGATCGTGGGGTTAGGGTCAGGGAGTGCCCACTGTCTCCATGTCCCCCATCCTTTCTACTTTCTCTCCCCCTTAAATAATGCTCAATGGATTTCCATCTTCCATGGCTCCCAGAAGGTGAGAAGCATGCTCAGGCCCCACTGCTGGGGTAGTATGGAATGGGCAAGTTTGGCCAAGTGCAACTGTCACGGTCTCTGACATAATTATAGTATTTTGTGTACATGTGCAGAATTAATTCCATGTAAAGCTTGAACACAATATACAAACTGAACCACAAACTGCAGAGGTTTGTGTAATGAAGAGCCTGGCAACAGCTTGCAAAATGCAAATGTCCTTAGAACAGGCTGACCGAATTCTCTCAAAGCCTGAATTCTTTCAAGAGCGAACTAACTAAACCTGGTCTTGTCCTTGAAAGGAGAAGAACAGAGTCATTCTTCACTATCTGTCAGAAAGGTGTATCTGAAATTACCCTTCCTGATTCGGCTGTCAGCTGCTCATATCTCAAGAGCAGAAAAGTCCTGCTATCCTCAAACCTTGAGAAGGTCTACTGAAAGACCTCAAGGCTATAAGTGCAGTAAGCTTCTTGCTTTCTATAACCTTGCTGAAGGCTATGTTTCCTACTGACCAGAGTCTGACACAGTATAAATACAGCCACAGAAAGCCCAGAGAATCAGAACCTTCCAAAGGCTCTCCAGAAAAGGCTGACTGGTATGTTTGGCTTAAATACATTACTCTAGACTTTATGAATTCGATACTTTGAACTGAATCAGAATAATTTGACTGTTATATTTTAGAAGTAGGATTTTGAAACTGAATAGTATGTAAGACTTGCTTGCTTTTACTTCATACATTGCAAATACATACATTGTACTTTGACATGAGTTTTTATAGAAGCGGTAAAGACTTGATAATCTGCATTTACACATATTTTACTAGAAGTATATCAATAAAAAGACTTGCTTTTTAAAAGTAGGTAAAGTCGTTGAGTCCTGCTTACTCGATGACTGGCCGAATAAGATACCTCCACTTCTCAGTAAGTGATGCATTCTAAGAGCCTGTCATCTGAACAGCACGACCCGCTTCAGGCGGGCCTACTCCTCCCCACACGGCCTTCCTCCAGGCCAGGGTCCCGCCGCAGACCCCAAGTTCAGCCACCTCTCAATGTAGACCCCCCCCCCAAATCCAGCTCCCTCTTCACCCGGCCTTACCTTGACTCGCAGCCCCCACCCCATAAGAGGCCCCACCCAGACCCTCCCCAGCCCCTTCCTCCACCCCAGCCTGCAAATCTGGATCCCTCGCGAGGCCTCCGCGATGCAGGGAAGGGGCGGCATCTCTCCCCCCCCATCCCTTTGCAGAGAGGTTGGGGGGGAGAGGGGCGCAGGATGGGGCAGCCCCTGAGGCTCTTCGGAGGGGCTCTCTCGGATCGGGACCCGCCTCTGACCTCCCTGGCCTTTCCCTCCCGCCACCCCCCCCATCCCCCCTGGACTCACTCGGAAGGAGCTGACGGCGCTGCAAGGGCGAGAGCGACCAAGGCCGCTGTGGGAGGGCGGGCCGGAAGGAAGGAGGACCGGCTTTCCCCACCTCCACCCCCGGCGGCCCCTCTAGGACGTCGGGACTCGCTGGCCCACTCGGCAAGACGGGCTTTGCAGTTAGATGAAAATGTGTCCTTGATCTAGATTATATGTAAGAACAACTTCTCATGGTGGGAAAGACAGCGAGCAACCACAACAATAGAGCCTGCTGTCTAGAAACATTATTTCCCTCTGTATAGGAAACACACATTGTAAAATGTGGATGTTTTTTTCAGAATGACATGGCTTCGGGTTATAAAGTACGGTGCCTTTCCAAGTTTGAAAACTCAGCAAATGCAGTGTTGTTATTCAGGACCAAAAAAAAAAAAGGGGGGGGTGGACTGGTGAGGCTTTGCTAGGATTGCCAACTTTCAGGTAGCTATTACAATTGATCTCCAGCCGATAGAGATCAGTCCACCTGGAGAAAATGGCCATTTTGGCAATTGGACTCTATGGCATTGAAGTCCCTCCCCAAACCCCACCTTCCTCAAGCTCGGCCCCAAAATCCCCGTCGGTGGCAAAGAGGGACCTGGCAACCCTAGGTTTCGCTTTCTGCAAAAGGCACCTCCGCAAATCACATGTGCCCTCTTTATGATGGTCGGTGGGAGATGGGGTAAGGGGACAGCCATGGATGGCCCAGGCTAGCCTGATCTTGTCAGGTCTCAGAAGCTAAGCAAGGTCAGCCCTGGTTAGTATACCTGGTTAGTGTTTGGATGGGAGACCACCAAGGAATACAAGGGTTGCTGTGCAGAGGAAGGCACTGGCAAGCCACCTCTGTAAGTCTCTTGCCCTGAAAACCCTAAAAGGGGTCGCCATAAGTCAGCTGCGACTTGACGGCACTTTACACACACACACAGAAATAGAGCTGAGACACAATAAACTGCAATTTAAGAGGTCTTGAGGATGATGTATCCTGGAATTATATATATTCTAGAAGAAGCAGACGAAGATCAGGAGGAAGCAAGTGTGCTGAAAAAGTTACCATTCTAGGAGAAAAATATGGCCAAACTCCACCCCCAAAAGTATTGCAAGTACATCAAGCTATCAGGATGGCAAGCGGGTGGGGTCTAATTCATAATGCTTATCTTTTCAGGTTTTCCATAGCCCCCCCCCCCCCCCGCAAAGTAGTTGCTTTGCAACAATAAAAACCAGATTGACAACCTAAAGCGCAGCTGTTTACAGCGCTGGTCAAAAACACTTTTATCAGCTTGTATACAAACTCGCCCCTTAGAACTGCATGCCCAGGCAGACCCACAGTGGCTTACAAGAATGCCACTTGCCTTCTGCTGCCAGGACATCAGGAGGAGCCTTTTCCGTTCTCCTGGAGAACTGCAGCATCGCTCTTCGGCACCCTCCCCTGCCTGCAAACCGTTTCTCTCTCCACTGTGTCTTAGCCTGGAGGCTGACTCCCTGGGACTGGGCACCCCTGCCCTTCTCTCAGTCTCCCTCGTCCTTTGTGTTCTGAAGCTGGCGCTGCACCAGAGCCAGGAGACAAAAGGCAAGAGCCAGTGGGGCCTTAGCCTGTTGTCCATCACCTGTGGACCAGGGGCTGCCTCCTCCTGGAAAAGGTGGGGGGGGAACAAGGACATTGTAGGCCTGCGGATGGACCATAGCAGACGTGGCTTGTCCATATTTGAGCCTGCGTTTCAGGAACTAGGTCCCACATATCTACAAGACCACCTGATCTACTCATCGAAGCAAAGTGCATGCCTGAACAGAGGCATTGTCTCCTGGCTCCTACTTCCTTTAATAACCTGCCTGGTGAGCTCAGGAAGCCTTCCACGAGTTCAATACAATGTGCAAAATGGAAACCACACTTTTCTCTGTATAACACTACCCTCTTAATGAGAATATGATTCACAGTGGGTAGCCGTGTTAGTCTGTTTGAAGTAGTCAAAAAGGGCAAGAGTCCAGTAGCACCTTAAAGACTAACAAAAATAAATGGGAAAGACTATGGACTCGTGACTTAAAAGGTGTCTATGCCCAATCTTTAAGGGAGAACATTTACAAAATGATGTACAGGTGGTATTTAACACCTAAAAAGATGGCGAGGATTTATAACACAATGTCCCCTAAATGTTGGAAATGTAATACAGAGATTGGCTCATTTTACCATATGTGGTGGACGTGTGATAAAGCCAGAGAATTCTGGGACATGATTTATTATGAAATTAGATTGATATTGCAGAAGAACATACCTAAGTCACCAGAGATGATGCTACTTAGTATACCAGATAACATTTTAACCTAAAGAACTTTTTTTATTTATGCAACCACGGCTGCAAGACTGTTATATGCAGCTAAATGGAAAATGACAGATATTCCAGACAAACGGGACTGGTTACTGAAAATGCTAGAACTAGTGGAGATGGCAAAATTAACGGCTTTGATAAACCAAAGTGATAATGAACAGTTTAGGGGAGAATGGGAGGTATGGAGAATTTATTCTGAACAAGAATTACATCTTGGGAAAATAGAAGGTTACACATTGAATTGACCCATTATGCATCTTTTGATGACGATATTGGAGTTTTTTGTTTAATATTAGGGTCAACGCAATAAAAGAAAGAAATATACTAATCTATTTTGAAGCAGAGGGAGGTGATGGGGAAGTCATTGTTAAATTCATTACTATGTATTCTTAACAACATTACCGAGATATTAATTAATGATTACCATTATAACAGTTGTTAAATATATGTTAAATTTATTATTTTTAAAAATCAATAAAAAATGTATTTAAAAAAAAAGCTTGCATCAAGGGAACCCAGCATGATGTAAACTTTATCCTCATTTGCAATTACTTTCCCTCTCAGTTCCAGCTGCCAAAACAAATCAGCCAAACCTCTCAAATGCTCTGAGACAGGAATGTGAGGTGATTTATAAGTCCTGTATAATCGCCTCATTAGTGTTAGTATAGAGCCAGCAGCGTCTCTGCGATAAACTCCTTGCAAAGTCTCCCATGCTGCTTTTGCTGTGTTTTTGCTGGCAATGTATACTAGTTGGCCATCCCCCACAGTCACTATTAAGTTGGCAAGTGCCTTCTTATCTTTCTCTTGCCCTTCATCATAATCATCAGCGGGGTCCGGGCCACAACATCCCAATAACCTTCTCTCTTAAGGTAATGCTCAGTTCTTACCAACCATATAGAGTAGTTGTCAGCATTGAGCTTCTCCACTGGGATTTCAGATTGAGCCATCTTTCCCACTCAATCTCTCACTGTTTCAAAAAAGCCTCTGGACGTCCTGGAACTCAGCCGAGCTCTCACCACATGACTCCTGCGCAGTGAAGCAAATTCTGGGCCCATAACCCTGACGTGGAAGCAAGTGGATCAGGAGTTCCTCCAGGACATACCACCAGAAGTCTTGCTTTATAAGAAACAGTGTCTTTATTTACAGTGCACAGATAAAACATACCATCACGTACACTACTCCACTACTACTTCCAGGCTTCCTCCAAATAGGATAGTTGTATAGGTGTGTGTTACAGAATCACAGTTACATAGCCTTATATACACTCACTGCACCTGATCTGCATTAGGCCACCTGTGGACCTTCCCAAGCATTACATCAGCAAACTGCCCAGATCTGGATTACTGCAGTTCCCTTTGGTACCAGCAAGGCTATGGCTTCTGCTTGCATCATCTTTGACCTCTCAGATCTCCCAGATCTGACAGCTATCACACAGCTGTTACTGTCAGATTATTACAACCAACTTGATACTCTGACACTAGCTGCATGGCTCCTTGCTTAAATTATGAAAAGTGCACGAGCATGACAGAATATGCAAGTCTGTTCATATTAGCAATGACAAGTGATTTTAGATTCAGGGGATCTAAGTGTCAAGCTAAGCTGATGCAATAACCTGGAAAGCCCCTAGAAGGCCTGAGACTGAGTTAATGAGTTGCACCTGTAGGGTGACTCAGCCTGAAGTTGATGAGTTGCACCTGGAGAGTGACTCAGCCAGGAACACTAATTGCTGCCTGGAGATGGCATCTGTATATAAGTGTAAGACTCTGTGAGTCTAATGTCGGGAGATAGTGGTGGAAAGAGTGTGTGTATAGCACTGTAAATAAATAACTGCATTTTCTACAAGCTCTACTGGTACTGGTGGTTATTCCTGGGTGTTGGCACAATCTGCCAGCTCTCGCAACAGGGCTCTGGGCCCAGTTTGCTACGCCTCATGGGACTAGTGAGAGTAGCACAGCAGCATCCAGGATTCCAGAAGCCATAGAAGCTGTAGAAGCAGTGGGAGATTGAGTGGTGAGATTGCTCAATCTCAAATTCCCTTGGAGAAGCTGACCCAGGACAACTATGCTACGTGGTCGATGAGATTGGAACATTATCTCAAGAGGGAGGCTCAGTGGGGAGCCATAGAGCATGTGCCTGTAACTGAAGTGGAGCGGGAACGGGACAGTAAGGCTCTAGCTAATATAATTCTGTCAGTAGACAACAGTCAATTAGTCTACGTGTCAGGAAAGGCAAATGCCCGGGAAGCGTGGGAGGCTTTGAAGCAGGTGCATCTTCGGACTTCAGTTGGGACTATCCTCTCATTAATGAGGAGGCTGTACCGAAGTCATAAATCACCCCACACGCTGGCAGCCGAACACCTCAGGAATCTAGCAGAGATTTTCAGACAGCTAGAACTGAGGGGGAAGAATTACACACCAGAAGACCGAATGCACATTATGCTAGGATCCCTAGATGAAAGCTACCTTGTGCTGATAACATGTCTGGAGTGTATGGACGCGGCACGTTTAACGCCAGAGTACATGTCGGGGAGAATCCTTGAAGATGAAGCAAGACAGTGGGAGAGCCAGGATGAGATGGCCGCAGCCCAGGCGAGACCGCATCCGGTGATAAGAGCAGCTCATCAATCATCGCGGGAGACAGCAGCCCAGCAGTGGGAGGGTCACCCGAGAGAGGGACATCCCAGTCTACGCCGATGGCAACGCGGATGACAACGCCGATGACTTCGCCAAAGACACCAGGATGGGAGGCATTCATCTACCCTGCGCAGAGTTTGCAGCAGAAGCAAGCGTGTGGAGCTGGTCGGAGGAGCGGTGGCTTCAAGGAGGAACCGAAGGAGTGCGTGCTCTTTGTCAGGAAATGCTTCAGCTGTAGCTCAACGAATCACTTCAAAAGAGACTGCCCTAATGAGCTGGCCAAGAGACGTCAGCGTAAACAGACTGAACATTCCTCACATACCTCTGTAGTACTGGCAGAGGCTGGAGAAGCAAGCAGCCTCTGGCTAATTGACAGTGGAGCTTCCAAGGTTTTTGTTAACTCTGCTGCAATGTTAAACGCAAAGAAATGTTCTGCCAAGAGTCATGTAAGTTTGGCAGATGGGAAGCGTTTGGAGGTGGCATGTGAGGGGGAGGTGTTTTTTCCTGCGTTAAATCACACGTTCAAGTCTGTGCTGTGTATTCCAGGGTTTGAGAATAATCTATTAAGTGTTTCAGCCTTCACCCAGGCTGGGTATACGGTGGTGTTTCAGGACAAAGCCTGCCTGATTAAGAAAAATGAGGCTGTGTTGTTAAAGGGGCACATTAACAAAGATGTTTATGTGGTGCACAGTGGCTCAGAAGAGTCTAATGCGGTGGAAGCATTAAACCCTAAACCACATGATGGCTGCCAGCATCTCCTCCACAGGAGGCTTGGCCATATGTCATATTCTACTCTTAGGAAAACCCTAGAGGCATTAGGGGGTGAACTGAAAGTAAATAAGTGCAGCTCTTTCTTGGACTGCACAGTTTGCAAATCAGTGGAGGGGTCCAGTGGCAAAAGCCAGCAGCAGGGTTAGTAGCCAACCCCTAGAGCTCGGGCACATGAACCTGAGTGGCCCCTATCCAGACAGTGTGTCCAAGAATAAATATGCATTATGTGTGGTTGATGACAGGACCCGTTTTGGATGGATTTATCTCTTGAAAAATAAGAGTGAGGCTTGTCAAACTATCAAATATTGGCTTGCCAGGGTTGAGAGGCAATTAAACCTCAAAGTAAAAAAGATACAGTGTGATAGGGGTGGAGAATTCTTATCACATGCCCTGACTCAGTGGCTGGAAAGTAAAGGCATTGAGCAGAGACTTGCTAATCCAGGGGTGCCACAGGAGAATGGGGTCGCAGAGCACAGAAATCAATACTTGCAATCAATGATGCAAGCTCTGCTGGAAGACTCTCAGCTCAAACCTAGATTTTGGGGAGAGGCGATCAAGACTGTAAATTACTTAATCAACCGCTTGTGGACCTCAAGCATAAATGACATCCCCTATAAAGTGTTATATGGGAAGAACCCATCTTTAAAACATTTGAGGATTTTTGGGTCTAAAGCTTGGGTCAATATACCTTTGCATCAAAGAAGAAAGGGTGGCAAAAGGTCTAAACAATTACTTTTCCTAGGCTATCAGAATGCAGCCAAATCCTACAGGTTTGGAGATCCCCAAAATAAGATCACGTTCAGCAGATCAGCAAGCTTTGGGGAATCTTTAAACTGGCCAAGGCTGCATGGGGAGGAAAAGGAGCAGGAAACAGTGCAGTTGCCTTTAAGTGAACAGGCAGAAACCCAAGAGGTAAACTTTTCCCCACAGAGGACTCCCAGCAGGCAAGCTGCAAAGTCTGAAGATTCAGAAGGAGGGGAGGCGGGGGAAATGGTAGTCAGACGTTCTGACAGGACTACAAAGGGTGTAGCTCCTATAAGGTTTGGGTTTGATGAATACTGTGACTGTGCTAATTATGTGTCAATCCATGAACCTGCTAGTTACCAGGAAATTCTTTCTCTGGGAGATAAAGAGAAGAATTTATGGCTTGAAGCGATGGATGTGGAGATGGAAGCTCTGAAGGAGCATAAGGTGTTCACTCCCACATCACTTCCAAGCTGGCAATCAGTAATAGGTTGCAGATGGATTTTCAAGGGTAAAAGGCTTGCAAATGGTGCTGTGCAAAGAAAGGCCAGGCTTGTTTGCAAGGGATATAGCCAAAGAAAATACCTAAACTATGATGAATGCTTCAGTCCGACGATTCGGGCTGAATCTGTTAGATCTGTGCTGGCAGTAGCAGGGTTAAAGAATCTAGAGGTATGGCATTATGATATCAAGACTGCATACCTCAACACTCCATTAAAAAACAATTTTCATGGAGCAAATTCCCAGTTACAAGCTAAAAGACGGTGGCATGGTGTTAAAGTTAAACAAGGCTCTTTATGGTCTCCACCAATCTGCCAGGGAATGGTATAATTGCTTTGACAAAGCCATAAAGCAATTAGGTTTCACCCAGAGTGTGGCTGACTCCTGTCTGTATTCGAGAAGCACAGGGCAAAGCGTGTCATATCTGATTGTTTTCGTAGATGATATTTGTATGGTCACCAGTACAAAACAGGAACAATTGCAATTTCAGAAGGAGTTGAGCACAAAATTCAAGTTGAAATGTTTGGGACCAATCCAAAGTTATTTGGGGGTGGAAGTGACCAGAGACAAGGAGGGATTTTATTCTTTGTCTCAACCAAGAAAAATACAGCAATTGCTGGAGAAGTGGTATGTGAAAGATGAGACAGAAGGGCAAGAGGAGTGTGACAGAGACCTATATCAGTCTCTTGTCGGTAGCCTTCTGTATCTTGCTTGCTGACAAGACCAGATATCTATCAAGCTGTACACTGTCTCACTAAACAAAATATGTCTCCAAAGCAAAGAGACTGGAAGTCTGCTAAGCGGGTTCTTAGGTATTTAAAGGGCACCGTGGATAAGCAGTTAAACCTGAGGGCAGAGGGAGGAAGTCTGACAGTGTATGCGGATGCATCCTGGGCAGATGAGAAAGATTCCAGATCAACAAGTGGGTATATCTTGTTTCTGGGGAAGGCACCAATTCACTGGAAGTCCCTTAAGCAAACATTCGTGGCTACTAGCTCATGTGAAGCAGAGTATAGCGCCATTAGCGAGTGTGTGGGACAAATAGAATGGTTTGTGTTCTTAATGAAGGAATTGGGTGTAAATGTATCTCTGCCGGTACAAGTGTTTTCAGATAACGAAGCAACGCAAACTCTTGCTAACGAGCAGTCATTCCATGGCAAGAGCAAGCATGTCAAGATAAGGTATCAAAATGTGTCAGCTGCAATAAACAATAATCTGATAACAGTAATGAGATGTGCAGGTGTAAACAATATTGCAGATCTGTTCACCAAGGTGGTGGATTGCAACAGATTCTTGCAACTGTCAAAGCAAATATGACAAACTTGAGAAGGAGTGACAGAATATGCAAGTCTGTTCATATTAGCAATGACAGGTGGTTTTAGATTCAGGGGATCTAAGTGTCAAGCTAAGCTGATGCAATAACCTGGAAAGCCCCTAGAAGGCCTGAGACTGAGTTAATGAGTTGCACCTGTAGGGTGACTCAGCCTGAAGGTGATGAGTTGCACCTGGAGAGTGACTCAGCCAGGAACACTAATTGCTGCCTGGAGATGGCATCTGTATATAAGTGTAAGACACTGTGAGTCTAATGTTGGGAGATAGTGGTGGAAAGAGTGTGTGTATAGCACTGTAAATAAATAACTGCACTTTCTACAAGCTCTACTGGTACTGGTGGTTATTCCTGGGCGTTGGCACAATCCGCCAGCTCTCGCAACAGACCACCCCTCACCTCTCTCTTTCCGCCTCAAGGGAAAAAGGGTCTTTTTCTGGCTCTCTCTCAATACCTTTTTCTCTCTCTGTGTGTGTGTGTCCAACAGAGAACTCGTGGCTTTTAAAACCGGAAGCCTGGGCAGAGATAAAATAGCTCTCTTTTTTTTCCGACCGGGGGGGGGGGGATTCTAGCGGGAAAAATAGGCTCTTTCTCTCTTTCTGTCTTGGGAGCTGAAAAAATAGCAAGCAGGCTTGGGCTAGAAAAAAAACTGGACTTTAGGCTGCCTGTTCTGTAAGGGGGAAAACAGCTAGACAGGGGCTCTGAAACACGTTTTGCATAAGCACACTCTGTCCTGAAAAGAAACTCCTACTTAAAAAAAACCACTTGTTTGGGAATCTCCTGGCTGGAGGTGGTATGGGTTGAAATAACCACTCATAAGGGCTCTACAGCTCCACCGACATGCAGCCTGTAAAAAAAACAAGCTCTGCTCCATAGCCACTGATAAGCGGCATTAGCCGGCAGAGAAAGAGACATCTCCCCGCAATCACATGTTGGCCACGCCCCCTCAGTCACACCACACACACAACCCTGCAATTTTTGACAGCTGGAAGTCCTGCCTTCTTTCTGAGTTAAGAGAAGAGGTATGTATAATAGCTACTGACTTCCTTTCTGCCTGTTTGGTCCTCCTTGATTCCTGAAATTTCCTTTCAAAGCTTCATGCTTCACTTTATCTGGGAAAAGCTGATGCACTTCCTCATCACCATCTTTCCACTGATCATCCTCTGCTGGAATAAAAAGAGAAATCCTGTTAGCACCTACACAAGGCGGTCTGCTATTCCCATGAGGTTTCATCCACATGCGAAACATTTAAGGGGCTTTTTTTTACAAACCCTCTAAAGGGACATTCACACCTGCTTCTACAGAAAGGATTGGTTTGTAGTCTGATGATTTATACAGCTCCGTAGCTGAGTGAATTCTTTGATGTGAAGTAAGGGCTGATTTCCAATTAAACGTCTTTCGACACTCCATCCAAGCATATGATTTATCTCCTATGGACCTATGGGGATTTGCCTTTTGGAAATAACATTCATGTTCTTATTGAAGGTCTTTCAATGGCTACATTTTCACTTTCTTGCTCCCTGGAGTGCATTCTCCAGTTGGCATGGAAGTCTTTGTTCCTTCTTGTTTTGCTTGACCTTTCTTCTTGGACTGGGATTTCACAAAAGCCTCCTCCTTCAGACAGATTGCGCTTATTCCTCCTCTTGGCTGTGTGGCTTCCCTCCTTCCTCTGTGGTCCATCTCCAAACCTGAAGTTTCTTTTGGCGTCTTCATTCTTCACTTTTTCCAAAGAGAATCCTTGGAATCTCCCAACCATCTCCTCTACTTAGCTTCTGAAATAAAGAAAGAGGCCCAGTCAGCACCTATGCAAGAATCCAAGCTACCCAACAAGCACTGCCTACTAATGGATGTGCATGTCTTTTATCAGACTTTCCCTAAATAGGCCATTGGACACATCCCCAGCCGTAACTCATAGGTTGCAAGAAAAAAGAAAAGGCACTTATAACACAAAAACAGAGAACTGCTCCGTATATATCATGCTATAAATTATAATATAGAACATGCAAAAACAGCAGAGCAAGGTGTTAATGCAATGAGCAATATCAAGTACAAACATAACATGTGTCAACAATAAGAGCCAAAGTATGGAATGAATGCTATAAAGTCCAGAATGCCAAGAAAATTATAGGTATCCGGTATGGTATCCCATTTGCAGAAGGCTTTTTCAAATCTGGCAATTCCGTGATGAAATCACGTCGTTCCAGAGAACATGTGTTCTATAAAGTATAAGCATTTGTGTAAAACAATGTACAATACAGAGGTCCAAAGAAAACTATTAACAATGAAAACATACATACCAAGAGTCAAGGCGTATAGCCACAAAATACAAACAGATGGTGATCCTACATCATCTACAGAAGGGCGGTAGCCCTCCCCTATTTAAAGGCAAACACACAAATTTGCTGCCAGGCAATTTAGTGTGGACCCCAGGAATAGACAGCTTTCAAATGAGATTCATGGAGGATTGTTCTATCAGTGGTGGCTAAAGGGAACCTCCATTTTCAGAGGCAGTCAACCTCTGAATCCCAGTGGCAGGAGGGAACGTGAGGGGAAGGCATCAGCCTCTGTGCCCTGTTGTTGCCCCCCCCCCCGAGGAACTGGTTGGCCAGTGTGAGACAGGATGCTGGACTAGATGGACCACCGAACTGATCCAGGAGGGCTCTTCTGATGTTGGGTTTGAGCTGAGTACTGTCCTGCAAAAGTAATGTGCTAATCATTGTCCTGTAAGTATCAAGATAATGTGCTAATGAGGGTATGGTATGTTAATATGGAACCATTGTATCCTGAAGTGATCTGTTAATGTGTGTAATCCAAAGCTAATCTGCATGGCTATTGTTGAATGTTGTCTTTGTTAGTCTGGAGGTTTTCGGAACAGGAAGCCAAGCCTTATTCATTCTTAAACTCTCCTCTTTTCTGTTAAAGTTGTGCTGATGTTTATGAATTTCAATGGCTTCTCTGTGCAATCTGACAAAATAGTTGGTAGAAGCACATTACTGTTTCAGGACAATACTCAGCTCAAACCCAACCCCTTTCTGACTATATATTACTCTTCCTACACCCTTGACACTGAGAGACACTGTCCTTCAGTGTTACTACTCTGAAGATGCCTGCCACAGTTGCTGGCGAAACGTCAGGAGAGAAAATTCCAAGACCACAGTTACACAGCCCGGATAACCTACAAGAACCAATGAACTCTGACCTTGAAAGCCTTCGACAACACACGAATATTATTCTACTGTTAACTTTTAAATGTTAATCAATGCTTCTCTGGATGGTCAACTGTGGGGGGAGGGAGGGAAGGAACAAGATGAGAGCGCAGTAGGTCAGCAATGCCAGTGGAAGCCTGGCTTTTCCTAAAATGAGAAAACAAGGTGGAGGAAGATCTTGGTCCCTGAACAATGCTCCCAGGAACCAGCACTCATTGCACTCACCGCAGGCCTGAAGTTGTCCCACCACCTCCCTGAGACATGAGCTGTGACAGAAACACATTGTCATTCTAGCCAGAGATTTGTTAAATAGAGAGCTTGCAAAATAACATAGCTACATGAATAAGTAGTCACTTTTGGGGGAAACACACTGTGCACATGCTCTAAAGCATGCTCTTTTCATTACAAACTGCGGTGGCAGTAGTATACAAAGCGGGTCATTTTTAAAAATGTGGTGTGGTTGAAGCGGGAGGAGATATTGATGCACAAAACGTGGACCAGCAAAGGAGGTGAAAGAATCCAAAATCAATGGGTGGTTATGGATCACGTCATGATTGAACCTAACCTGTAAGCTGACTTCACTCACCTTGACTGGGCCCAACAGCAGCTGTCTCCTCCACCGCTGCTTTCTGCCTCTGTAGTGAGGCAGAAAAAAAAGAACAGTTCATGTTTCGGGCCACTTATTAATGGCTCTAGGTCTTGCATTGGGTTTTCCTCTCTAGATGTGCAAATCACCTTTCTTCCGCAGACTCCTTGCTCATGTTATTACGGTGCCCTGATCTCCCCTCCTGTTATCAATCCAAATCCGGACAATTGCAAATATGTAGGGATTTGGTGGAAGTCCCATGATAAGCTAACGCTTGTGAGATAGTCTCCCCCTGTTAAATCCGGTGTTGGTGCCCTGAGCTGGAAGCATGCTGGCTCTGGTACTCATTGTTCCAGCCAGCATCCCTTTAGCCGGAAGCAATCAGCAATGAATCTCTCAACTAGATTGGCGCAGAGTGGTAAGGCGAGGGATCTCAATGGGTATAACTCAAGAGTCCCACTCCACCCTCCGAAACATTCATGTCTCCAGGGGAGCTGATCTCTGTATTCTGGAATCTGGAGATATATAGCTAAGCTAACTACTCATGTCTTTTCAAGTATGGGGGAGGTACTAATTAATTTCGGGTTTTGACTGTATCCATGTAGCTGGCCTCCACCAGCACGGGTTGGGCTGGTCCGAGGGAGGTGGGGAGACATTTGCATACGGCGTTAGGCATCCTCAGTGCATACATTCATACTTTTAAGAATAAAACTCTTAAATAAAATGTCTGAGCTTGGCGCTGGTAAGGCCATTCTTTGTTCCACATTGTGATGCACACCAGAAAAATACTTGGAGAAATGCTCGGTTAGGCACCACCGCTAGAAAGAAAGTAGAGCTGCAAGAACAAGTTGGGTTGGAGCGCATTCCATTAGCTGTAAGCTAATCTTCCTGCTGGCGTGTCCTCACGACCACCAGTAAATGCAGACCCTAATCAAAATAAGCCCAAGTGGGCTTCTTTGACTTGCACTGGGGCTGCTCAGGTTTTGGACAGGCTTGCCTGCGTAGCGGGCTCACCATAAAGCTAAAAGACCATGAGGTCTCTTCCTAACAGGGCGATTCTGGAAGGTCAGGGTAGAATCACCTCCTCGGGGGAGACCTCCACTATACTTGTAAAAGATAGAATCCAAAAAGAAAAAGAAAAGAAAATGGGAGGCGCCATTTCCTACATTCATTACTTGGTACATTCCATGGGGAGGGGGAGAGAGGGGACATTTGCCTAGAACAGAGCTGACCCGGTCTGCACCAGAGGATTTGGCATATGCAAATTTCAAGCCCAGGAGCAGGATGGGTACCTGACTGCTCCCGGCATTTTGACAGGTGTCAAGCGAAGGTGCTTTCAGTTAAAGAGATAGTACCTGTTTTTTACACTGAAATAGAGGTTGGCTTTCCAAGGGTATGTTCGTTTTTAGGGGGAGGGGGATTGCCGTGATCTTAAAGGACATGGTTCGGAAGCCCCTACCACTTGGGGTGGAGAGCTTCTTCAGCCAGTGGGTAGGCTGTCCAAAACCTGGACAGCTCGAGCGCTTGCACCCCTCGCTCCAGCTACTCCACTATCACTCGAGCCACCATGGCGGCCCTCAGTCAGAAAGGCAGGAGTCCGCCTTTACAGTGGTCGTGATGATATGCCACCTGCGGAACTATCCTCCTAGTCCCTCCCTCTAATTTTTGCACCCAGGGTTTGCCACAAGCCGATAGGCAGCCCCACCTTGGAAAGTCAAAGATAGAATACACAGAACACAAAAGGGAACTTGTTGTGCCTCCTTCCTTTGGACTGGCTTGCCTGCGGAGCGACCTCGGCTCACACCATTGAACCAAAACCCTGAGGTCTCTTCCTAACGGGGCGATTCTAAAAGGTCAGGGTGAAATCGCCTCCTCGGGAGGAGACTTCCCCAGTTCCCTGTACTTGTAAAAGACAGACTAAAAAGGGAAAAAGGTAAAATCTTCAACACTTCCACGTGGTTTATTCCATGAGGGGGGGGGGAAGAGGAGACATAGGCCAGAGCAGACCGCAGTCTGCCCCAGAAGGTTTGGCTTATGCAAATTTCTGGCCCCGGGGTATGATGGGTTCCTGACTGCTCCAGGCGTTTTTGGCAGGTGTCAAGCAAAGGTGTTCGCTGTTAAAGAGACAGTAACTGGTTTTAGATCGAGAGAGTTGGCTTTCCAAGGGCACATTCGTCCTTAGGGGAAGGGGGATCCCTGTGATCTTACCATGGGTGTTTCAGAAACCCTCACTGCTTGAGGTGGAAGGCTCAGCTGTCGGCGGGTGAGTAGTCCAAACCAGGACTACTCTAGCGCTTGCGCACCCCGTGTGTTAACTGACATTTGGCTCCTTTCCGCTTCTGCTTGCGAAGGATCTGAAAAAGTCGAAGGTGTCCGCCTTTACGGTGGTCGTGTGATCATGATGGCATGCCACTCGCAGAACTACCCTCCTGATCCTTCCCTGTAATTTTTGCACCCGGGGTTTGCCACCAGCCAGTGGGCATCTCCAGCTTTGAAAGTCAAAAATAGAATACACAGAAGAACACAAAAAGAGAAAAGGAAGGGGAGGGAGCTCCGTCTTTCCCCTCCTTCTATGACTTTTTGTAAGAGAGTTGGGTGGTGCGGTGATGAATGACCTCCAGCTCGCTGAGCTGCATTTTTACCATGCAATGCAATGCATCTCTTGAGCGCTTCTGCTCGGCCTGCAGTTTGCAAATTGCAAAAGTGCAGACCCCTATGGTCGAGTGTTGCTGCATGCATTGGTTTTGCAAACTCAGAGTCCCAGACGGTCTATTTCTATTCTTTGCAATGGGCATATAGGTGGGGGGACCCCTTCTGTGCTCCATATCTCGCCCCCCGGCCCCCATCGTCACCAAAGTTGGGGGTTCTTTCAAGAAGGGCCACTTCAAGCTATGCTGAAAGTTTTGAACATCCACCTCAAAAAATGCCCCCCCCGGAGCCGTGGAAGGGCGCGAATGTGTTATAAATGGTTTTATTCTGCCTAATTTTTTTCCTAACTTTGCATTCGCGCCAAATTTCACAGACTCGAAGCAGGGGAGTTCGGACTTTGGCATTTCCTGAATAATAACGAGCCGAATTTTGCCGAATCTGAATTTTACCAATTTTTTTTCAACAGCCCTAATGAGCAGCCCCTGGGATGCAGTGATAAAAAAGGCTACTGCAATATTAGGGTGCATCAACAGAGGCATAACATCCAAATCACAAGATGTCATAGTTCCGCTGTACATTGTATTGGTCCGACCACACCTGGAGTATTGGGTGCAGTTCTGGAGGCCTCACTTCAAAAAAGATGTGGGCAGAATCGAGTTGGAGCAGAGGAGAGCAATGAGGATGATCAGGGGCCTGGAGACCAAGTCCTACAAGAAAGGCTGAGGGAGTTGGGAACGTTTAAACTGGAGGAGGTTGAGGGGGGACATGATTGCTCTCTTTAAGTATCTGAAGGGCTTTTACTTAGAAGAGGGCAGAGAGATGTTCTTGTTGGCAGCAGAGGATAATGGGTTTAAATTGAGGGCGGAAAGGTACCTGCTGGATATTAGGAAAAACGTTTTTACAGTAAGAGTTGTTCAACAATGGAATCAGCTACCTAGGGAAGTGGTGAGCTCCCCCTCCTTGCATGTCTTTAAGCAGATGCTAGACAAACACTATCAGGGATGCTCTAGGTTGATCCTGCACTGAGCAGGGGGTTGGACTAGATGGCCTGTATGGTCCCTTCCAACTCTATGATATATTTGACAACTGTCGGAGAAATCTGAGCATGGTAGTGCAGTTGAGACTCTATGGGTAAACATAAAAGGAATAAGAAATAATCATGATATTATGGTGGGGGTCTGCTATCGACCACCAAACCAGGCAGAGGACTTGGATGGGACGCTCCTAGACCAGATCACAAAGTTTTCAAAGAGACAGGACATGGTGGTAATGGGAAATTTTAATTACCCAGGTATCTGTTGGAAGTCCAACATTGCTAAAAATGCAAGATCCAATAAATTCGTGATTTGTCTTGATGACAACTTCCTATTCCAGGGAAACAAGGGGGTCTGCTATCTTAGACTTGATTCTCACCAACAGGGAAGAACTGGTCGATGAGGTTAAAGTAGTAGGCACCCTGGGTAGTAGTGACTACGTACTTTTGGAATTTACAATCTTGGGGAAAGGAAAACCTGTACGTAGTCAGACATATAGGTTGGACTTTAAAAGAGCAAATTTTGAGTGTTACCCCAGACTGGACCCAGAAATGGGGAAATTAGCTTTAAGAGGGTTCCAGAAAGGAATAATACAGGAGATTATAGTCTATAAACACCAGGGTATATCTTTGTAGGGGTGCCCCAAAAGCAAAGGAGTTACTATAAGTTGTAATTTTATTAGATACAAAGTAGAATAAAAAGGAGTATAATTGTAAAGAACCTACACCAGTGATGGCGAACCTTTTAGAGACCAAGTGCCCAAACTGCAACCCAAAACTCACTTATTTATCGCCAAGTGCCACTTCGGCAATTTAACCTGAATACTGAGTTTTTAGTTTAGAAAAAACAACTCATACATTAATATCTTTTGTCTTAAAAGAAAAACACAATAACAGAGCTTTCAATGATACAAACAACCTTTTATGGAAAGGTAAAAGTTTCCATTTGGCATGCTTTTGAACAATCTAGTCCAACTCCTGTATCTCACAGTGGCCCACATCTATAATAAGGAGGTAGCACATACCCATCAGGGCTAGTAACCCGTGATGGACTTTTCCTCCAGAAATTAGTCCAATCCCCTCTTAAAGGCTTCTAGGGTAGACACCATCACCACATCTTCTGGCAAGGTGTTCCACAGGTTAATTACATGCTGGGTAAGTGGGTGTTCCTCTTTTATTGAGCATAGGGAGAGTAACTGGTCCTCTGCACCCCAGCAGTGTCTTTTCTGGTGGCTGTCTGCTGGTGTTCTTTTGCTTCTTTTTACATTGTGAGCCCCTTAGGGACAGGGAGCAGTTAGAAAAGTGAAATATAAACACTGTCAATAATAGTAATACAGTGCAAGATTGCATTTTTTTTATTAAGCAAGCAGTATCCTAGTTGGATGACTGCATCATGCTGTATTTCATGAACACTCACAGCTATGTGAAATTCTGTATACACTTCTTTTCCAATAGGACTGGAGAAGCAATTATGTGGTTTACTGGTTCTTGTAGGTTATCCGGGCTGTGTGACCATGGTCTTGGTATTTTCTTTCCTGACGTTTCGCCAGCAGCTGTGGCAGGCATCTTCAGAGGAGTAACACTGAAGGACAGTGTCTCTCAGTGTCAAGTGTGTAGGAAGAGTAATATATAGTCAAAAGGGGGGGGGTTGAGCTGAATCATTGTCCTGCAAAAAGTATCAAAGATAATGTGCTAATGAGGGTGTGGTATGTTGATTCAGCTCAAATTGAACCTAAACCAGTTTAGGTTCAAGAGATTGGCAAAAGTGTAGAAAGTTACAAAAACGTTACCCATTCCAAAAGCAATGATGCACATCAGTTCAGCATTCAATAAATGTTCCAAGAGTTCTGTTTGGCATATCCCTGCCCCAGGAATCAGATGGATTGATGGTATCCGACATGCTGTCCGGGTGGCCAGACCACCACACGCACAGTTGTTTGTGTTTCTCTTTTATTTTCCAGGATCTTGGGGGGGGAGTTCAAACCTCACTGAGATTCCGGAGAAGCCAACTGACCGAAGATTGATGACATCCGGCTTGCAACAGAAAACACCAAGGTGACAAATGCTTACAGAGCAGATCCCCTGGGATTCCCTGAGGCAGGATAAGAGTTAATTACAGGACCATTTGTTACTATGACAACAAGTGGTCCGGCAGATGGGGGAAGCAATTGCATTTTTTACCAATGTTAATTGAGCTGCATCCTGGAATGCCTTGCAGTTTGATTTCCCCAGACAGGCCAAAGGCCTGGACCAAATATTTTTCAGCAACAAAGAATTGGGGGGGGGGGGGTTTCCCATTTCCTTGACTCGCCTTACCCCAGACAGGGGAGGGAGGAAGTGCTCCCATTGGGCTGCTGGGCAGAGGGGCGGGTGATGTGAGAAATGCTTTCAGGTGCGTGGAGAGGGGGAGGGGAGCAGCCCAGCCCCATGTCCCTCTGGCTTTCTAGTAACCAACTCAGGCGAACGCTGTGCTGGGGCGATAGCGCGCATGCCCACAGAGAGGGCTCTGAGTGGCCCACTCTGGCATGCGTGCCATAGGTTCGCCACCACTGACCTACACTAAGCACCTGACAACTGATTCCCTAAGTCCTACGACATGCACACACGCACACAAAACTAAGAATGGGGAAAAGGGAGTAAGAAGCAAGGATAAGGATGAAAGAGGCCAAATATTACCAAAACCAAGGTGAGCCAGAGCCTGAAAACTGCAGAGAGTACAGTGGAAAATTAATCCAACGAGAGACCATGTGCGTGCGAGTGTGTGTGTGTGTGTCCAGGTAACAGAGAAAATCTGGCATACCCTTTTCATGGACCTAAGCTCCCCCTTTGATAGAGAAACATCCCATAGTTTGGTATGGACTGGACTTTCATATTGTCATGATTGGTTCAAGAAATTAAGATGGATTTGACTGGGCAGGTTGAAGTAACTGCCCTCAAAATTTAGCAGTGTCGGAAATGACACCCAACACTCCAAGGTGGGGAAGTTTTCAAAGTAGTGGGTGTGCCTGGTAGGTTGGCTGCCTTGACGGCTCAGAGATAATTACCCATTAACTTGAAATGGTCCGGAATTGCTTTGATGAGAGGCACCGGGGGAGGGTATGTAAAAGCCCTAGTGAAATCATGGCACTGTGATGAAAAGTGATGTGGACATTACAAGCTAAGGCACTCTCTCAAGAGAGACACTGTCCTTCAGTGTTACTCCTCTGAAGATGCCTGCCACAGCTGCTTGGGAAACGTCAGGAAACAAAATACCAAGACCACGGTCACACAGCCCGGATAATCTACAAGAACCAATGAACTCTGACTGTGAAAGCCTTCGACAATATACTTATCCCAAAAATACCCTTTGAACTTTCAGCTTTCAAGGGGATGCCCTTCAAAACAAATAAGAGAAGATCGGGGATGAAATTGGGGTGTCTCAACTGTGAGAAATCAGGGGTCTTACACTGAGCATTCAAAAAAGCTTTTCCTATGTGTAGGTTTTTAGATGCCGTGTCATATTGCCACTCTGTCTGAATCTCTTTCCACATTCTTGAGTATTTAAAAAGTTTCTCCACTGTGTGGGTTCTTTGATACTGTTCAAGATCACAACTGTGACTGAATCACTTTCCACACTTTGAGGATTCAAAAGCTTTCTACAGTGTGGGTTCTTCGATGTTTTTGAAGATTCCTACTCTGTGGCTCAGTAGGAGAGCATCTGCTTGGCATGCAGAAGGTCCCAGGTTCAATCCCCGGCATCTCCAGTTAAAGGGACAAGGCAAGAAGGTGATGTGAAGGACCTCTATCTGAGACCCTGAAGAGCAGCTGTGGGTCAAGGTAGACAATACTGACTTTGATGGACCAAGGGTCTGATTCAGTATAAGGCAGCTTCATGCGTTTTAACTGAATCTCTTTGCACATTTTGAGCATTCAAAAGGTTTCTCACCTGTGTGAGTTCTTAAATACGTTTTAATACTTGCGCAGTGACTGAATCTCTTTTGACACTCTGAGCATTCAAAAGATTTCTCCCGTGTGGATTCCTTGATGTGTTTGAAGACTGCCACTTAGACTGAATCACTTTCCACACTCTGAGCATGAAAGGTTTCTCCCTGTGTGGGTTCTTAAATGCTTTTTAAGACTGGTGCTGTGACGGAATCTCTTTCCACACTCTAAGCATTTTTTAACTCTGTGCATTCAAAAGATTTCTCCCTATGTGGATTCTTTGATGGCTTTGAAGATGGCTACTGACTGAATCTCTTTCCACACTCTAAGCATTCAAAAGGTTTCTCCCCTGTGTGGATTCTTTTATGTGTTTGAAGACTGCCACTTTGATTGAATCTCTTTCCACACTCTGGGCATTCATAAGGTTTCTCCCCTGTGTGGGTCCTTAAATGCATTTTAAGAATGGCACTGTGACTGAATCTCTTTCCACACTCTAAGCATTCAAAAGGACTCTGCTGTGTGGGTTCTGAAATGATACTGAAGACTGGCATTGTGATTGAATCTCTTTCCACACTCTGAACATTCAAAAGGTTTCTCCCATGTGGATTCTTTGATGTGTTTGAAGACGGTCTCTTTGACTGAATCTCTTTCCACACTCTGAGCATTCAAACGGTTTCTCCCGTGTGGATTCTTTGATGTGTTTTAAGAGTGCCATTCTGAGTGAATCTCTTCCCACACTCTGAGCATTCAAAAGATTTTTCCCCGGTGTGGATTCTTTGATGTGTTTTAAGAGTGCCATTCTGAGTGAACCTCTTCCCACACTCTGGGCATTCAAACGATTTTTCCCCTGTGTGGATTCTTTGATGTATTTTAAGAGTGCCACTTCGATTGAATCTCTTCCCACACTCTGAGCATTCAAAAGATTTTCCCCCTGTGTGGATTCTTTTATGTGTTTGAAGATGGTCTCTTTGACTGAATCTCTTCCCACACTCTGAGCATTCAAAAGATTTTTCCCCTGTGTGGATTCTTTTATGTGTTTGAAGATGGTCTCTTTGACTGAATCTCTTTCCACACTCTGAGCATTCAAACGGTTTCTCCCCTGTGTGGATTCTTTTATGTGTTTGAAGAGTGCCATTCTGAGTGAATCTCTTTCCACACTCTGGGCATTCATAAGGTTTCTCCCCTGTGTGCATTCTTTCATGTATTTGAAGATTGCCACTGTGACTGAATCTCTTTCCACACTCTGAGCATTCAAACGGTTTCTCCCCCGTGTGGATTCTTTTATGTGCTTGAAGACTGCCACTTTGACTGAATCTCTTTCCACACTCGGAGCATTCAAAAGATTTCTCCCCTGTGTGGATTCTTTTATGTGTTTGAAGACTGCCACTTTGACTGAATCTCTTTCCACACTCTGAGCATTCAAACGGTTTCTCCCCTGTGTGCATTCTTTCATGTATTTGAAGATTGCCACTTTGACTGAATCTCTTTCCACACTCTGAGCATTCAAAAGGTTTCTCCTTTGTGTGGGTTCTTTGATGCACAAGAAGATGTGATCTGCATTTGAAATACTTCCAACACCGCAAGCATTTATGTGCATCCATTATACTATGCTTTGAGAAAAGTGCATTACTCCTTCCATGAGAGAACATCCATCCACTATCCATGCAGTTCAAGGTCTTCTCTCCTGAATTAATCCTGTGGTGTTGAATAAGATCTGATTTCTGTGAAAAGCTCTTGCCACATTCTGAGAAGCTATAAGATTTGTCCCCTGTATGTTTTCTTTGATGTCTAAGGAGCTCTGCTCCGCAAATGAAGCTCTTTCCACATTCCAAGCATTGATGGGTCTTCTTTCCACTGTGCATTTGCAAATGGATACCATACTGAGTTTGATCTGAGAAATTCATTCCACACTCCATGCACTTATATGCTTCCTCCATCATGTGGAGTAGTTCACGGAAATCTTGCCCTTGGCCTGGAACGGGTTTACCGCTCTTCTTGATCATGTGACTTCCTTTCTGCCTCTTTGGTCCTCCTTGATTCCTGAAGTTTCCTTTCAAATCTTCATGCTTCAATTTATCTGGGAAAAGCTGATGCACTTCCTCATCACCGTCATTCCATTGATCATCCCCTGCTGGAATAAAAAGAGAAATCCTGTTAGCACCTACACAAGGCGGTCTGATATTCCCATGAGGTTCCATCCACATGCAAAACATTTAACGGCCTTTTTCCTGCTCTACAAACCCTCTAAAGGGACATTCACACCTGCTTCTACAGAAAGGCTTGGTTTGTAGTCTGATAATTTATTCAGCTCCGTAGCTGAGTGAATTCTTTGATGTGAAGTAAGGGCTGATTTCCAATTAAGCATCTTTCGACACTCCATCCAAGCATACGGTTTATCTCTTATGGGGATTTGCCTTTTGGAAATAGCATTCATGTTCTTACTGAAGGTCTTTCCAAAGGCCACATTTTCACTTTCATGCTCCCTGGAGTGCATTCTCCAATTGGCATGGAAGTCTTTGTTCCTTTTGCTTGACCTTTCTTCTTGGACTGGGTTTTCACGGAAGCCTCCTCCTTCAGACAGATTACACTTATCCCTCCTCTTGGCTGTGTGGCTACCCTCCTGCCTCTGTGGTCCATCTCCATCCCTGAAGTTTCTTTTGGCGTCTTCATTCTTCGTTTTTTCCAAAGAGAACCCTTGGAATCCCCCAACCATCTCCTCTACTTGAGCTTCTGAAATAAAGAAAGAGGTCCAGTCAGCACCTATGCAAGAATCCAAGCCACCCAACAAGCACTGCCTACTAATGGATGTGCATGTCTTTTATCAGACCTTCCCCCCTTGGCCTAAATGGGCCATTGGACACATCCCCAGCCATAGGTTAGCAGCTTTTATAATCTGCCTATCCATCCCTCCCCAAACTCCCTGTATGTACCTTAAGGTGGAAACGTGGCAAAGAAACTTTCTGCCGGTTACATTTGACTTGTGCATTCTTTTGAGCCTCTGGGTTGGACCTGTATGGCCCCTTCCAGCTTTATGATTCTATTATTCTACTACTGATAGAAGAGTTGATACCCCTCTTTTCTCTAGCCCAAAGAGTCTCAAAGTAGCTTACAAATCACATTCCTGTCACCTCCCAACAACAGGCATCTAGTGAGGTAGGTGAGGCTGAGAGAGTGTGACTAGCCCAGGATCACCCAGCAGGCTTCATGTGCAGGAGTGGGGAATCAAACCTGGTTCTCCAGATTAGTCTCCCCTATTCTTAACCACACTACCACTCCTCTACTCTTAACCACTACACCACACTGGTCTCCACTACCTCAAGGCCTCCAAAAGAGAGCAAGTAGCAGGGCAGGGCTCAAACCAATGTATTGCTGTTTAAAATGCTGTTCAAGCCTTTGATAAAGTCCCCCATGATCTTCTTGAAGCAAAGCTAGTAAAATGTGGGCTGGACACTGCTACTGTCAGGTGGATTGGTAATTGGTTGACCAACTGAACCCAAAGGGTGCTCATTAACAGTACAATTTCATCCTGGAGAGGAGTGACCAGTGGGGTGCCACAGTAATCTGTCCTGGGACCGGTACTAGTTAATATTTTTATAAATGACTTGGATGATGGAATAGAGGACATGATAACCAAATTTGCAGATGACACCAAGTTGGGAGGGATTGTTGGGAAGTCGTTTTCAATTACTACACCCAATCTTTGCGGAAAAAGAATGGCTACCTGTAAGCATCAAGGCCTCCCTCCTTATGAATGCGCAGGATCCACTAATAATTGATGTGGTGGCAAGATTTTTACTGAGAGCAATTAAAGTGCGTGAAAGCTTGTGCAACTCATTAGGTAATTTTAGGGCTGCGAAGTGAGTAACTTCTAATGTATTTAAACCTGCTTTAGTGTCAGTTTTATGGAGGTGATTCTAAACTGTTTTTATCATGTTTATACAGATGTTGTATAACTAATGCCAATAAAGGCTTTGTATTCGTGTAGCCAGCCCAGAGCCAACAGAAGGCAGCCAGCAAGGGACTGAGGCTCAGTCAGAGCTGGGCGAGGAAGCACAGCCTCCTCTGAGTCATGAGTCAGCAGACAAGTCATGCCCACACACACCCCAGCCCTGAGCCAGCAGACCAAGGGCAAGCAATGGTGCCCGGCCCTTCCAGTTCATCTACACCTTTGCAGCAACACAGGAAGAGACTGCAAATGGAACTGCGAAAGAGAAGATGAAGTGCTCGCCTCCAAAGGCGAAAGTAGCTGTTTGCCAATACCGGAGATGAGTTGTTGCAGGATGCTGACTGAATTAGTGGGAGCAAAGCATAAAAGGCTCTCAGGGGAATCTGTTGGGCATGGCTGCAAGGTGTACAGCCAAAGCTTGCCTGATGCTACGCTGACGAATAGGCCTTGCTAAACCCCTGGCAACTGACCTTGGACTACAAGACACTGACTCCTGGAACCCTTTGTTTTCTCTGCTTCCAAGACGCTGCAACCTGACACCCAAAGCCTGCTAATCAGTACAGTTCCTTACCTAGAAAGGCCGTGCTCACGTAGTTCTCCAGCATGACTTCCCTGCAGAGAGCTCTTTGGTGTGGATCCAGCAGGGCCCACTCTGCCTCAGTGAAATAGACGGCCACATCCTCAAAGGAAATTGGAAACTGAAAGAAAACGCAGATTCCCTCATGCCAGGCAGAGACTGCACTCTGGAAGGGGCTGTTCTTGGAGGGTGCAGGATGGAGAGTTTGGCACGTTTAAAAGAAGTGGCGGTCAGAGCCTCTTGCCTAGGGCTCTTACCAGCAACTGCAGGAGAAAAGCCCCCCTGAGAAAGGAGGAGGACCCAGGCTGTGCCCCACTCTTCTACCCTACCTTGACTGGAGGTGCAGCAGCTGTTTCCATTCCTACGCAAAAAGAATGGATCAACACTGTCTCTTCAATTCCTGCAAAGGAGAGAAAGGGGGAAGAAAGGGTATCAGTCTCCACTTCATATTCTGTTTGCTTGTGTGAATTGTGCTTTATGTAACCCCATTCCCAGGGCTGTGAAAACCTGCCCTATGTACACTGAAAAATAATTGTAACTCTTTGTAGTAAGCAGTGGGAGAGGTGGAAGACAAGCAAAAGGAACCAATGAGCCTTGAAGGGCTTTAAATGCTGCTGACACATTTCAGACTTCTGTGATACTTGAAACTTGTCCTGTGAATGCTGGAGCTCAAAAACCTGAAAGTATCTGTGCTGGATCAGACCAAAGGCCCTGGCATGCTATTCTCCCAGCGGCTGAGCCCTCGCACACGCCCTTGAGTCCGGGGAGGTGGGAGAATAAGAGGGAGGCGAAAATGACGTCGCCTGGCACCTCATTGTCACATCTGGCCAAGATCCCACATGTGGCTTTAGTGCATCTGGAAACTCAGGGTAATATCAATGGGTTTTGAGAGCATCTACTGATCCACTAATGTCAAATCTGGGTTTTCGGCTAGAGGCAACATCTGACCCAAACCCCTCCCCAAAGATGCCATCGTTCAGCATCCTATTTCCTACAGCGACCCGTCAGATGCAGCAATCAGCATGAGAACACATTCACCCACTATTCTGAGCCCCCAGCAACTGGTTTTCAGAGATTTGCTACCCAGAACGTGCAGGCTCCATTGATTCACAAGATTGAAGAGGTCATCCAAGATTTGTCTACCTTTTGTTTAGAGCCACCTTGAGTCCTTCAAATAGAAAAAATGTGGGATATGAATACTGTAATCAATGTTAGCAATTGTCTCCATGAATTTTTGGTTGAAGAAGCGTTTTGGTTTTTCTCTGAGCAGAACTCTCTGCCCATCAGATTCACTTGATTCCCCAATCCCATCCAGGCACAATGAGTCCTTACCACTTAAGAGGGCATTTTGGGCATGTTCCTGTGGCTGGGCTTGCTGCCGTTCCTCTGACGGAGCTCTTTCCACCTCACAGAACTTAGCTTCCATCTTCACGGATGGACCCCACCTCTGAAATAGCAGTGAGGAAGATGGATAGGCGATGAAATGGAAGACACCAAGGAATGAATCCTTCCCCACTCCCAGGCTCCATTCCTTTCAGCACATCTGGTAGGGTTTTCCTTTAACCCTGGGGAATCATCTGGAGGGATAAATTCCCTTGGAGGAAGTGGCTGCTGAATCAGGTTGTAAAACTTCCCGTTTGGTTGACTCACACTTGGACATATATTAAGCAAGGAAGCTTTAGGATAAGCTCATCCAAAAAATCACAGCAAGGTGGCCAAGCAAGCACGCAATAAAGAAAAAAACCCTAAATAATCACGAATGCCACAAATATATTAGTATAACAATCAGCGCAAAGTCCTGACAAACAAATGTAAACAGGTAAACCAAGCACAGCGCCCAAGCAACACATATGTAATAAATCAAAACAGTCCAAGGACTTAAAAGACATGTGGGAGTCTTCAAAAGACGAAGAAAGGACACGAGGTCTTGAAAGGACTCCAGAAAGACACTAGGAGAACAGAGCCAATTAGGGTGAATAACAAAGTCAAAGCAGTCCTCTTAGGGCAGGGATGGGGAACCTCAGGCCTGGGGGCCGAGGACATTTTTTGTGGCCCTCAGGAGCTCCGGGGCCCCGCCGCAGAGGTGCGGCATAGGGCGGCCCTTCCTGTGTTCCTGGGGCCACGGCTTGCAGGGGTGCTGCAGTGCCCTTTGGACGTCCTCTCACTGACTGACAGCTGTTGGTCGGCGAGAGGAGGGGGAGGGACGCTTCCCCCAAGGTTGCCCCCTATAGCCGCAGCATGCAGGAACGCCGGGGCACACAGTAAGCCCCTCTTGCTGCCTGTCGGCTGTTGAGCAGCAATGGATGGGGGAAGAGGCCCGCAGCTCCCGCAGCAGAGCATGCACGCAGGAGCAGACTGGGCTTCAGGGGGCCTTTTGTGGACTCTGGGGCAGGGAGGGCATGGAGCCTGGGGCCAGGTCACGTGGGGCCAGCGGGTGTGTGTGCGTGTGGGGGAAGGCTTTTCTCTCTCCCTCTCTTTCTGTCTCTTTCTTTGTCTCCTCCCCCTCTTTCTGTTTCTTTCTCCCTCTCTCCCTTTTCCTCTTTCTCTGTCTTCCTTCCTTCCTCCCTTGCCGATCGACCACGGGCTGCGCCTCCCTGGCGCCTCATTTGCTCGGGCCCACCGCTGGCTGAGGAGGACCGGGGCAGCCCTCCAGGCCTTCTCTGCATGGCCTCCCCTGGGGTTGCCAACCTCCAGGTGGTGGCCAGAGACCTGGCAACCCTAGCCTCTCCCCCCCCAGGAGATCTACACCTGGTGTGGCCCCCGAATGATGTTATAAATGTGCAAATGGCCCTTGGCAGGAAAAAGGTTCCCCACCCCTGTTCTAATCCAATATTTTCATTAGCTGTATATCCCGTTGCCAAAGGAAATCACCTAAAATACTGTCTAACTGGGGATAAACACATGAACACATGAAGCTGCCTTCTACTGAATCAGACCCTTGGTCCATCAAAGTCACTATTGTCTACTCACACCGGCAGCGGCTCTCCAGGGTCTCAGGCAGGAGTCTTTCACATCACCTACCTGCCTAGTTCCTTTAACTGGAGATGCCGGGGATTGAACCTGGGTCCTTCTGCATGCCAAGCAGATCCTCTACCACTGAGCCACAGCGCCATGCCAACAAACAAACACTAAAGTTTGCATTTGCTTGTTAGGACTTTGAGCTGATTGGTATACTAATATATTTGTGGTATTCGTGATTATTTAGGCTTTTTCTCTTTATCGTGTGCTTAGGATAAGGTCAAACATCGTATCTTGAATTCGACATACCTGGAAAGAAAAGCCCTCACCTGTTCTGCCTTCTCCTCTTCCTGACTCAGGAGGAAACCTTCGGCCAGGGCCACCGCCTGGGAACTGGTTTCCGGTCTGCATTCTCTGACCCAGCACTGCATTTCCTGGGGCAGGATGGTCAGGAACTGTTCCAGGATTACCAGGTCCAGGATCTGCTTTTTAGTGTGTCTCTCCGGCTTCAGCCAGTGGTTGCAAAGTCCATAGAGCTGGCTGCAAACCTCTCGGGGCCCATCGGCCTCGTTGTAGTGGAACTGCCGGAAGTGTTGGCAAATTACTTCTGAGTTCATGGATTCCTGGTTCCAGAATCCAACTTGGGTGGGATGGGGCCCCTTCCTTGCTCTCTTGCCAGATCTGACTCCTTCTGGATCCTGCTCTATTGGGTCCTGCTCATCCATCTCCTTCCTCTCCTAGTTGGTCGACTCCGACTGTGAGAAGATGCCTTTACTCACTTGGCTATGGCTTCTCCTGGGGGGTGGGCACACACACAAAAGAGAGAGAACGGAGATACCTGGTGGATCAGCACAAAAGTATTTGTTGTGGTTTGTAATAGCATATGGCTATACTGCATACCAAGCTTTTTTAGATATGCCGGTTTGGTTCCTTGGGAACATTAACTGTTTCTGCCTGTCTAAAGATGTTACAAGCTTTCCTCTGTCCTAGGGGCTTTGGCTGGCCACTAAGCATATCAGTAGAGATGCCCACCCAGAGCCACAGCGGTCTCCTGATAGCGTAGGGCAAGGGTAAATCTGACATTGGCACAGAGTGAGATTGCGTCAGGGGTGGGGTTTGTGCCTGGAACAGGGCTCAGTCGACTTCCTGAAGCCCCTCCAGGTCAGGGCACAAGAGCTGCTGGGATGAACAGGGGATGGGGGAAGCAAGGAACCCTGCTGAATGCACAAGGTTGCCCACTCCAGGTTGGGAAAGTACTGGAAATTTGGGGGTGGAGCCTGGGGAGAGCAGGAGATGATGGCATAAAGTCCACCTCCCAAAGGAGCCATTTTCTGCACGCGAACTAATCCACTGTAATTTCAGGTGACCTCCAGGCCCTACCTGAACATTGGCAGCCCTACATCAGATAGGTGGTAGATGGGTGGGAGCACCAGCCAAAATCCTTAGTGGAACCGGAACCTATGCCTCCTGTGACTGTGCCCTTGTGTTTCTCCCTTTTGTGTTTCCCAGGGGGTCTGTACCTCTCTTGCCTGGCAAAAGGGTGCTGCTTCTCTCACCCAAACTTTAGTGCTTTCTGTTACAGCTGGATAAAATGGCTGCATTGGAGGTTGGACTTGATAGCATTATACCCCACTGAGCTGCTGACCCCGGCCCCGTCCAAAACCCAGCCTTTCTTAGAATTCACCCCCAAACGTTTTGGACAATGGGCCGTGAGGGGGGGCGTTGTTCGTCCGGGAGGCTTAATCTTTCAGGGCTCTGCCTGCCCTAGAGATCCCCCGCATTGAATGTGGGGATCTCTCATGTGGGAAGCTGAGGAGAACCTGGCTATCAGGCTGGTGTACCAGCTGCCCAACGCACCAGCAGATACCCTGCTGAGCTTGTTAGAGGCAGTGGCGGAAACTAATAGTTCTGGAGGACCTCAACATCCATGCCAATGCCGTTCCTTCATCGCTAGCTTGGGACCTAGAATATCCCACGGCTGCACTGGAGTTCTCCTGATTTGTTTCAGGTCCTACCCATCAAGCTGGACATATGTTGGATCTGATCTTTGACACCTGCATCTGCCAACAGAACCTGGGTGTGATCCTTGATGCCTCCTTAACAACAGAGGCTCAGGTCAAGGCGACCCTCTTCCATCTCAGCCAGTTGGTGCCTAACCTCTCTCACCCTGACCTGGCCACAGTGACCCATGTGATGGTAACCTCCAGGCTGGATTACTGTAACTCCCTTTACATGGGGCTGCCCTTGAGACTGATCTGGAAACGCCAGCTGGCACAAAATACCACAGCAAGGCGCCTTACTGAGGCCTGGCTGAGGGAGCATATCCAGCAAGTGCTTTGCCAACAGCACTGGCTCCAGCTGGAACACCAGATCAGTTCCAGATCAGCTGGAACACCAAAGGCACTGTTTTTGACCTTTAAAGCCTTATACGGTCTGAGACATTCGTACCAGTGGGACTGCCTCTCCTGGTAATCCCTCCCCGCCGAGAACATTATGTTCAACAAATACTAATCTTTTGGTGTTACCTGACCCAAAGAGAGATAGCTATCCTTGACCTGGGCTTGGGCTTTTTCGGCCCTGACCCCAGCCTGGTGGAGCGCCCTTTGAGGTGACCAGGGCCTGTGGGATCTTGGAGCTTTCCGCAGGGCCTGCAAAAAAGAGTTATTCCACCACGCCTATGGTTGAGGACAGCCACGGCTTTCCATCTGTGCTGGCCTCCCTATCTCCCCCCACCTGCGTTATTGACTATCAGTCCAAGGTATGGGGATGCCGGCTGTTCGCAGGCTTTGCAGTGGCCCTGTACTCCAAAATGAGAGCCCGTTGTTTATTCTATTTTATGGGTGTTTTATGGCGCTGGAAGTTATGGATTTTATTTGTGGATTTTAAGTGATGTGATTTTACTATATCTATTGTTATGGAATTTCTTGTTGTGGGGGAGGGCAGGGTATAAAACAAAATAAAGTAATAAAATAAATTATAAATAAATATGCACATCTGAATCCCTCCCAGTTCTTTGGCAATGCAGAAGCAAACCCTTCTGTCTCCCCCACTACTTCCTTGGCCTCTCTAGGCAAACTTTAACCATTTCAGTGCTGCAAACATTTTTTGAAAAGTTAGACTTTTTAAGAGCAGATCCTAAAAAATCCATCTGCAGAGTTGACTTGGACACCAAGGGGCAAAGCCATGAAAAGCTCATAATGTCCTGGATTGCGGGGTTAGGGTCAGGGAGTGCCCACTGTCTCCATGTCCCCCATCCTTTCTACTTTCTCTCCCCCTTAAATAATGCTCAATGGATTTCCATCTTCCATGGCTCCCAGAAGGTGAGAAGCATGCTCAGGCCCCACTGCTGGGGTAGTATGGAGTGGGCAAGTTTGGCCAAGTGCAACTGTCACGGTCTCTGACATAATTATGGTATTTTGTGTACATGTGCAGAATTAATTCCATGTAAAGCTTGAACACAATATACAAACTGAACCACAAACTGCAGAGGTTTGTGTAATGAAGAGCCTGGCAACAGCTTGCAAAATGCAAATGTCCTTAGAACAGGCTGACTGAATTCTCTCAAAGCCTGAATTCTTTCAAGAGCGAACTAACTAAACCTGGTCTTGTCCTTGAAGGGAGAAGAACAGAGTCATTCTTCACTATCTGTCAGAAAGGTGTATCTGAAATTACCCTTCCTGATTTGGCTGCCAGCTATCAGCTGCTCATATCTCAAGAGCAGAAAAGTCCTGCTATCCTCAAACCTTGAGAAGGTCTACTGAAAGACCTCAAGGCTATAAGTGCAGTAAGCTTCTTGCTTTCTATAACCTTGCTGAAGGCTATGTTTCCTACTGACCAGATGGTTACATGTTACAATGTGAGCAATAATTGTGTTTTATGATTTATATAGTTATATATTGTATTGTAGATTTCTAAATAGTCTCATTTAACGCGTATTGTACTGCAAATGAGAATGGTGTAAAAATTGAGTATATGGAGTGATCATGGAGCTCAGGAATGATTGTTTATACTTTAAGCAAAATAGACTGAAAGGAAAGGAAGCCCATATTTGGTCATGGAGAGAAGCTAATAACCTGAACAGCTGCAACTAAGACATTATTGCACTGCTCATGTTATCTGAAAGTGGGGAGGAAGATATCCCTCCTGATAGTAAAATCAACACTCTTAATGAGTCTGAAACAGTATAAATACAGCCACAGTAAGCCCAGAGAATCAGAACCTTCCAAAGGCTCTCCAGAAAAGGCTGACTGGTATGTATGGCTTAAATACATTACCCTAGACTTTATGAATTAGATACTGTGAACTGAATCAGAATAATTTGACTGTTATATTTTAGAAGTTGGATTTTGAAACTGAATAGTATGTAAGACTTGCTTGCTTTTACTTCATACATTGTAAATACATAGATTGTACTTTGAGAAGAGTTTTTATAGAAGTGTTAAAGACTTGATAATCTGCATTTTACACATATTTTACTAGAAGTATATCAATAAAAAGACTTGCTTTTTAAAAGTAGGTAAAGTTGTTGAGTCCTGCTTACTTGATGACTGGCTGAATAAGATACCTCCACTTCTCAGTAAGTGATGCATTCTAAGAGCCTGTCATCTGAACAGCACGACCCGCTTCAGGCGGGCCTACTCCTCCCCACACGGCCTTCCTCCAGGCCAGGGTCCTGCCGCAGACCCCAAGTTCACCCACCCCTCAATGTAGACCCTCTCATGTGCCTCTTGATGACTGTGGACTCTCTGGGGTATCCTGTCCTCCCACCATCCAAGCCAGGAAAGAAACTGTTTTTTTGGTTCTTGTAGGTTGTTCCGGGCTGTGTAACCGCGGTCTTGGTATTTTCTTTCCTGACGTTTCGCCAGCAGCTGTGGCCGGCATCTTCAGAGACACTGTCCTTCATCTTCAGAGACACTGTCCTTCATCTTCAGAGACCCTGTCCTTCAGTGTGACTCCTCTGAAGACGCCTGCCACGGCTGCTGGCGAAACGTCAGGAAAGAAAATACCAAGACCACGGTCACACAGCCCGGATCACCTACAAGAACCAATGAACTCTGACCGTGAAAGCCTTCGACAATAAACTGGTTTTTGTTTCAATGGTGTCAAAGATTAAAACATTCCAGCATCTCCCGTGCAGGGGATGAATGGGAATTTTTGGGGCACCGGAGGGAGGAACCCATGCCCTCCTCCTCCATAGAGCCTCCTCTGGTCCCGGGGAGCTCTCTGCTCCGGGCGTTGGATGAGTAGACCTTCTCTGCAGCCTCCACCCCGTCTGAATGTGCCTCATTCTCAAACACGTGGAGTGCCAGGAGTCCCTCATTCCTCCCCCCTCCCCTCCCCTGCCGGGGGTCTGACTCAACACCCCCCCCCCAATCCAGCTCCCTCTTCACCCGGCCTTTCCTTGACCCGCAGCCCCCACCCCCATAAGAGGGCCCACCCAAACCCTCCCCCGCCCCTTCCTCCCACCCTCCCTGCAAATCTGGATCCCTCGCGAGGCCTCCGCGATGCAGGGAAGGGGCGGCATCTCCCCCCCCCCCACATCCCCACCCCTTTGCAGAGAGGAGGAGGAGGAGGGGGGGCGCAGGAGGAGAAGCCCCCGAGGCTCTCGGATCGGGACCCGCCTCTGACCTCCCTGGCCTCGAGCCCCTCCCCAACCCATCCCCGCATCCCCCCCCCCCCACGACTCACTCGGAGGGAGATGACGGCGCCGCAAGGCCGAGGACGACAAAGGCCGCTGTGGGAGGGCGGGCCGGAAGGAAGGAAGGAAGGAGACGGGCTTCTCCCCCCCTCCGCTTCCCCGGCGGCCCCTCTAGGATGTGGGACTCGCTGGCCTCGGTTCCTCCGGGGCGGAGGCAGCCGGCAGAGGGAGCCCCCCCCAACCCGCCCACTCTGCAAGACGGGCTTTGCATATGCTGGGGGGGGGGGACAGAGGGGGACTTGCTCGTGGAGGCCAGAAACAGTCAGCCTCGCCTAATGTCTGGCTCCCCTCTCTCACCCCCCCCCGCCCCACTGGAAGCCCCTCCCCAAGCAGGCTCCAGCCCCCCTGTTCCCTGGCACAGATTCACTGGGCTTCGTGGGAGCCTTGAAGGAGGGGGGGGGCTGGCAAGCAGAGGCCCCCTTTCTTCTTCGGGACTTTATTTTCTCCAAGAAATTGGAAGCCCCCCCCCCCAACACACACACACACACCCAGCCAAAGATGCCCTGGGTCAGGAACGACCCGGTGCTTGCACAGGAGACCTTGACCTTTACCAATAGAGCTGCCCTGACCTGGGTGGCCCAGGCTAGCCTGATCTCGTCAGATCTCAGAAGCTAAGCAGGGTCAGCCCTGGTTACTATTTGGATGGGAGACCACCAAGGAAGACCAGGGTTGCTGTGCAGAGGAAGGCACTGGCAAACCACCTCTGTTAGTCTCTTGCCCTGAAAACCCCAAATGGGGTCGCCATAAGTCGGCTGCGACTTGACGGCACTTTACACACACACACACAGAAATAGAGCTGAGACACAACAAACTGCAATTTAAGAGGTCTTGACGATGATGTATCCTGGAATTATATACATTCTAGAAGAAGAAGACAAAGATCAGGAGGAAGCAAGTGTGCTGAAAACAGATACCATTCTAGGAGAAAAATATGGCCAAACTCCACCCCCAAAAGTATTGCGAGTACATCAAGCTGTCGGGATGGCAAGCGGGTGGGGTCTAATTCATAATGTTTATCTTTTCAGGTTTTCCATAGCTCCCCCCAAAGTAGTTGCTTTGCAACAATAAAAACCTAAAACCTAAAGCGCAGCTGTTTACAGCGCTGGTCAAAAACACTTTTATCAGCTTGTATACAAATTCGCCCCTTAGAACTGCATGCCCAGGCAGACCCACAGTGGCTTACAAGAATGCCACTTGGCTTCTGCTGCCAGGACATCAGGAGGAGCCTTTTCCGTTCTGCTGGAGAACTGCAGCATCTCTCTTCGGCACCCTCCCCTGCCTGCAAACCGTTTCTCTCTCCACTGTGTCTTAGCCTGGAGGCTGACTCCCTGGGACTGGGCACCCCTGCCCTTCTCTCAGTCTCCCTGGTCCTTTGTGTTCTGAAGCTGGCGCTGCACCAGAGCCAGGAGACAAAAGGCAAGAGCCAGTGGGGCCTTAGCCTGTTGTCCATCACCTGTGGACCAGGGGCTGCCTCCTCCTGGAAAAGGTGGGGGGGGAACAAGGACATTGTAGGCCTGCGGATGGACCATAGCAGACGTGGCTTGTCCATATTTGAGCCTGCGTTTCAGGAACTAGGTCCCACATATCTACAGGACCACCTGATCTACTCATCGAAGCAAAGTGCATTCCTGAACAGAGGCATTGTCTCCTGGCTTCTACTTCCTTTAATAACCTGCCTGGTGAGCTCAGGAAGCCTTCCACGACTTCAATACAATGTGCAAAATGGAAAGCACACTTTCCTCTGTATAACACTACCCTTTTAATGAGAATATGGTTGAAGGTTTAATCTCCCTCAGCCTTTCCTCGTAGAGCTTGGTCTCCAGGTCCCTGGTCATCCTCTTCGCTCTCCTCTTCACGCACTCCGTTCTGTCCACATCATTTTTGAAATGAGGCCTTCAGAACCACGCACAGTGCTCCAGGTAAGACCAGACCATTGCAGTGTACAGTGGGACTATGACATTTTACGATGTGGATGTTATGCCTCTGTTGATACACCCCAAGAGCGCATTGGCATTTTTTGTCACTGCATCACACTAGCTGCTCATATTTAATTTACAGTCCACCCGTACCCCAAGATCTTGTTCACACACACTGCTATCCAGAAGTGTATCCCCTATCCAGTATTCATGTTCCTAATTTTTGTTACTCAGATGAAGTACTCGGCACATATCGTTGTTGAATTGCATCCTGTTCATATCTGCCCACTTTCAGATCTCATTGCATTCTATCTCTACCTTCTGGTATGTTTGCTGCTCCTCCCAATTTGATGTCATCTGCAAATTTAATAAGTAGTCCTTCCCACCCTCTCACCCAGATCATTTATAAAATTATTGAAAAGTACCTCCTAAGGAGGATGAGGCCACCATCCCTTTGGGGTCCCATAAAACTGGACCCTGCGTCCCAAACTTTTGGGTTCTTATAGCTACCATAAAAATTTGGTAATTCTACCTTGAAAATGCTCCCACCGGAGCTTTGAAAAAAATCCCCATTGACTATAATTGACCCAATTTTTTTCAGGAAACACAGAAAAAAGCCAAAACACCAATTTAATGATATGGGTATTCAGCTTATTTCGGGTTTCCTGGGGGGGGGGGGGGAATCAGGTCCATTTAACCCAAACCCGAAATTTACCGGAAAAAGAATACCCAGTCCTAGAAGTGACCAGAACTGCACAAGGTTGGTCTCACCGCAGATTTGTATATGGGCAGTAGGATAGCATCAGTTTTATTCTTGGTTCATGTCCTAATTCTGGCCAGGGCTGCCCAGCATAGGGGAACTTTGCCCCCTTCCCCACCCTGCCACTCTAAATCCCTCCAGGATTCCCGCAGATGAGCTTCTTGAGCCTACATCCTCCAGCGCTCCTGCAAACAAAGCTGGATCCCAAAAGGAGGAAGTTGGAAGTATTTATCTCCTCCTTTTTGCATCCTCTCTAGGAACCACATTTCTGTCTGCTTCTTAACCCTTGATTAGCTCTTGTGGACAGAAAGGGAAGGAAAACGTGTATTTTAAGCCCCAACCTGGCCAAGAAAACCTGCTTTCTAATCCAGATGTTTACAGTTTGGCTGTGGTTGCTCAGTGGGGATGGCAAGACACTTTTGTTTGAGAGGTAGCTGCCACCAATATTTGTTTTATTCTCTCCCACTCCTCTTCCCAGTGTATTTTTCCCTCTTCTCCCTTCCACTTGCACTTCCTCTGGTCTTTGGCTTTGCCTCTCTCCTTCCTCCTCCTCCTCCTCATCCGTTGTCAGGTGGCCCGAATCCAAAGATTCCTTTCCGTACTGTGCAGTCTTCCATCTCACTTCATCCTCTGACTCTTCAGAGTCCGAGGAGAAGGTCGCATATTGTCCAGGCAGACCACGTTTCGGCACAACTCCTTCCAAGATCACGACCGACTCCTTTTTAGCCTTTTCAGCGGTCTCACCCTGTCAGAAAGAAAAAAATTCAAAACACACCCTACGGATGCTTTTTCCAATGTCCCCCTTTAGGCACAACCTGTACTTATGCCGGGTGAATCCACCGCCTCCTCAGCCTTCCACCATCTGTAGTCGGCATATCCCACGCTGGTAGCCGGGTTGCGATAGGCGATATATTCACAATGGTCACAACACAGTCTGTGCGGACGTCCCCCAGTGCTGCAGAGACCACGGAACTTTATTCTCATTCAGCTAGGAGAGAAGAACACAGTGCCGTTTTTCCATACACAGCCACACCAGTGGTTCTTTCCCTAGGACCCTCTATCAGCCTTATACTCGCCCCTTGTACAAGAGAACGGACACACTCTGGACAGTCGTCATCAGGTTCCTTAGAATCGGGGACATCGTTGACCGTTGAACGGGGCAACGGCATGTCCATTTCTTCATAAATCGTCTCCTCTTCCCCCTTAGCCTGTTCCCCTGCCAGCACTAGTGACGTAGGGCGCATTTCTAAATAAACGTTGTTTTTATCCCCCATAGCACAATGAGAGATGCAGAAGCACTCGAGCATGCCGTGGAAAGAAGGCCGCCCGAGCCGTCCTTTTTAAGCCCGTTCGCCATTCCTCCCACTCCGCCTCCAGCTTTTTTCCCCCGGGGCCCCCCTCTGCAGTTCGGGCCACACCCCACTCTGCCCTATCGAGCTTCGGAGGCCCTCTCTCCCCAAGGCGTGCATCCTGCCCCCGCTCAGAACCTTGTTTCGATCAGGGGTGCTTTTTGCACCCTAATTCCTCCCTGCAACCCCACAGGCCCCCGGGGGTAACAGATCCGGCCCCCCTTGCCTGGATGCACGCGGCGATAGGTGACAAGTGACACCCCCGCCGATACATGTGCGGGCAGAGCGCCCCTACTGGTCGTCGGTTAAACCAGCTCAGAATGCCCCGAAAATCGGTGGGGCGCCCAGGCTTGCCATCCCTGACCTCTGTGCCAAAGCTCGGCGCTCTGGCCAGCTCCCTCCGAGAGTTGGTGGGGGTGGCCCGCCTGACAGGGCGGTTGTGCTTTTAAAAAACACACACACAAGAGGATCAGAAACAGGGTTTCTGTGTTTTGTTGGTGTGAGTTAACCATCCTGCCGAAGGCTAAAGAAAAAAAACCTGTGTGGGTGTGGTTTTATTTTTACGGGGACCAGCTAAACAAGCAAGAGTCTGAGCCCCAAGCCCTCCTCATTCAGCCCCTTTAGACCTCCTTGCGAGGTTGGCCTCGTTCAACCACTTAGAAATTGGAAGTTTTCTCCTTTAGAAAATGTCATGCTTATAACTCAAGAAGGACGCCCGGTCCGTTTAGGGATCATTTGAATCCAGCTCACATTGTTAACGTTGATAAGATCTTGGGATCCATGAAGGCCACCCCTCATTCCTGGATCCCTGTTCATCCTGGTGCAGGAAACAATGCCTGGTTTCCTTGATCTGTCCCAGGTCGTGCAGTAGATTTGTTCTGGGAGTTGTGTACTTGGAACTTGATTTCAAAACGTGTATTGGCCCAATCAGGATTCGCAAAAGAGTCACTTGGGGCTGCAGTCATCTGAAAACGTCCCTCCTGCTGACGCTCCTCGTCTTCCAGGATCTTTCCAGTCACATAATCATGTGAGCTGCTGCACGGCCATGCATTCCAGTGAGGCCACTAACACATCAAAGCTTGCATCAAGGGCATGGTTATTTATGGTATGACAAAATGAAAATACAAGCATCATTTCGGAATCATATAATAAGATCCTCTTTATTTAGAATATGGTCCAAGTATAAACATATTTTGGAGACTAAAACTCCAATGTGGATATCAACACAGGAAATGTTAACACTACGTACCCTAAGACCAGACCGCTTTGTTACTTATCAAGATGTACTGAAATGGGATGGTAACAAATGCAATTTAAAGGACTACCAGGAGCTGCAAGAGACTCTGAACTGGTTTCAATTCCAACAAGTTACATCAGTATTTCTACAAGATTTGAAAACAGGTTTTTCTAACGATAAATCACTTTCCCATAAACTCCTATTGGATAACAACGAATGGCTGATTTCTAAAATGTATAAACTTTTATTAGAAATCTACTGTGAGCAAGAAAGAATTAAACCAACAATGATCAATTGGGCACAAACGTTAGGTCATGATATCCCATTAAATAAATGGGAAAGACTATGGACTCATGACTTAAAAGGTGTTTATGCCCAATCTTTAAGGGAAAACATTTATAAAATGATGTACAGGTGGTATTTAACACCTAAAAAGATGGCGAGGATTTATAACACAATGTCCCCTAAATGTTGGAAATGTAATACAGAGATTGGCTCATTTTACCATATGTGGTGGACGTGTGATAAAGCCAGAGAATTCTGGGACATGATTTATTATGAAATTAGATTGATATTGCAGAAGAACATACCTAAGTCACCAGAGATGATACTACTTAGTATAATACCAGATAACATTTTAACCCAAAGAACTTTTTTGATTTATGCAACCACGGCTGCAAGACTGTTATATGCAGCGAAATGGAAAATGACGGATATTCCAGACAAACGGGACTGGATACTGAAAATGCTAGAACTAGTGGAGATGGCAAAATTAACGGCTTTGATAAACCAAAGCGATAATGAACAGTTTAGGGGAGAATGGGAGGTATGGAGAATTTATTCTGAACAAGAATTACATCTTGGGAAAATAGAAGGTTACACATTGAATTGACCCATTATGTATCTTTTGATGACGATATTGGAGTTTTTTGTTTAATATTAGGGTCAATGCAATAAAAGAAAGAAATATACTAATCTATTTTGAAGCAGAGGGAGGTGATGGGGAAGTCATTGTTTAATTCATTACTATGTATTCTTAACAACATTACCGAGATATTAATTAATGATTACCATTATAACAGTTGTTAAATATATGTTAAATTTATTATTTTTAAAAATCAATAAAAAGTTTATTTAAAAAATAAACTTGCATCAAGGGAACCCAGCATGATGTAAACTTTATCCTCATCTGCAATTACTTTCCCTCTCAGTTCCAGCTGCCAAAACAAATCAGCCAAACCTCTCAAATGCTCTGAGACAGGAATGTGAGGTGATTTATAAGTCCTGTATAATCGCCTCATTAGTGTTACTATAGAACCAGCACTCTGCGATAAACTCCTTGCAAAGTCTCCCACGCTGCTTTTGCTGTGTTTTTGCTGGCAATGTATACTAGTTGGCCATCCCCCACAGTCACTATTAAGTTGGCAAGTGCCTTCTTATCTTTCTCTTGCCCTTCATCATCATCATCAGCAGGGTCCGGGCCACAACATCCCAATAACCTTCCCCCAGATGCTTCTGGTCTCCTCCAGCGATTCCTTCTCTGCCTCTCCCCCTCCTCCTGCCTCTCCCACTCCCCAAGCCCCTGCAAAGCCCCTTTGGCGCAGAGGGAGGGAGGCGCGTCTGTGATGCGCATCCTCCACAGATGGGGGGGCGCGCGGAGGGGCGGGGGGCTGCCTCTGCTCACCGCCTCGGCCCCGCAGAAGGTCAGCGAGCGCAGAATCCTAGAGCGGCCACTCCCTGTCCTTCCCTGAGTCCGCCGGTGGGACGGCGGCCTTTGTGGTGGTTCCGAGGCAGGAAAACAGCCGCTCCTTCCGAGTGAGTCAAGGGGGGTCTGCATTTACACATATTTTACTAGAAGTATGTCAATAAAAAGACTTGCTTTTTAAAAGTAAGTAAAGTTGATGAGTCCTGCTTACTCGATGACTGGCTGAATAAGATACCTTCACTTCTCAGTAAGTGATACATTCTAAGAGCCTGTCATCTGAACACCACGACCCGCTTCAGTCTCCCATCCAAATACTAACCACGGCTGACCCTGCTTAGCTTCCAAGATCTGATTGGGCTGTACCATGCTGCCTTCCCTCCTGAGTCCACAGGGGGGGGGGGATAAAGAGTTTGTGTACTCCACATGGGGGGGGGAAGGCACACTCCTCCCCCTCCCCACTCCACAGTGCCATTCTCTGAGATGGCTGAACCGGATGGGTTACGCTGGGACTGCAACCATGTGCAGAGTTACTCTGCGGCAGCCCTGTTGAGCTCCTCAAGTATCTCTGATGGCGGCCCGGCTGAAGTCCAGTCCAGCCTCCCCTGGTGTGAGCACTGCTCCTGATGGAAAGGACAGGAAGCTTTTAATAATTTCTCTGCAGCACTGAAAGGGTTGAACGGACAGGAGCCTTTTGCTAGAGAGGCCAAACAAGTCGTGGGGGAGATGAAAAGATGAAAGGTTTTTTTTCCTGTGGGCGTGGGAAGGTTTGCTTCTGCACTGCCCAAGAGAACAGGAAGGGCTTTGTGGCACAAGGGAAAAGTCCTGCAGCCGGATCCTGGGAGGTTTACTTGGAAATAAGTCATTGGAAAATAAGCTTTTACATCTTGTTAGGGAGGAAGGCTGGGATCTTTCTCAGCCAGGGTGCTCATGGAGTTACCAAATCCTGTACGGCAAATCCCTGGGCATTTGAGGGTGTAAGTTGAGAAAGGCTGGGTTCGGGGCTGGGGGGGCCGGCTCAGTGGGGTATAATGCTATTGAATCCACCCTCCAGCAGGAACTGATCTCTATCACCTTATGGTAATTTTTCCAAGTTGAGTTTGGGGTTTTTATTTGGGGGGTTGCTATTGTTAGCTTCTTTCAGCACAATAAAAGTTAAATGTATGGAACTAGCATTCTATTACAGGTCATTTTAATTTAACAACAACACAACAGGCCTGAAGATCAGTTGTAATAGCAGGAGATCTCCATCTAGAACCTGGAGGTTGGCCACTGTAGATTAGACAAATTCACAGAGGCCATTGCTCACAGTGATTACATTATTCGTATCCAGCTTTTTTCCATTAGAGGGACTCAAGGAGGCTCAGAAGAAAAGGCAGACAAAATTCGGCTGAGCTCTTCAATCTTGCGAATAAACAGAGTCTGCACATGAAGGGCAGCATAGCTCTGAAAACCAGTTGCTAGGGGCCAGGAATAGTGGGCAAATGTGTTTGGTGCTGGTGCTTAGCGGGGCATCCGATGGGCCCACTACAAGAAATAGGATGCCAGAATAGGGGTGCCAGGCTGTGGTCTAGCATGCCCAGCAGCTTTGGGGAGGGGCTTGGGTGGATGTGACATCATGTCGACATTGCGTCTGGCCGAAAACCTGGATGTGACAATAGTGGGTCAGTAGATGCTCTGGACACTCATTGACATTACCCTGAGTTTCCAGATGTGCTCAATTCACATCTGGGTTTTTTTGCTGAATGTGACAGCGAGGTGCCATGCTACGTCATTTTTGCCTCCCTCTTTTCCTCCCACCAGCAAGGACTCAAGGGCATGTGCAAGGGCCCTAGCTGGTGGGGGAAGAGCCTGCCTGGGCCTTTGGTATGATCCAGCAGACATGCTGTCTTGCTTTGGAGCTCCAGCATTCACAGAACAAGTTTCAGGTATCACTGAAGTCTGAAACGGGTCAGCAGTTTAGACCTGCCTGAGGCTTCTCCCTTGTGCTTCTCTCTCACCTCTCCCACAACTTTCTACAAAGTGTTACAATTTTTTTGAGCATACATAGGGCAAAGTTTCACAGCCCTGGGAACGGGGGTGGGTGAAGCAAGATTCATGCAAGTAAACAAAATAGGAAGTTGAGGTTAATACCAAATTCCAAATTCTGTGGTTCATCTTGAAACTGGCATGAAGGACGAGGCAAGGGACTGCTTGTCTTCTCTTTACCTATGGTTAAAAATTATTTTTGTCCCTAGGGGTCTCCTTCCACTAATTCTGAGAGACACCATCAGGTCAAAATGGATCACAAAATGGATCAATTTGCCTTGGAAGGCAAATTAAATAGCCTGGGCTTTACCCCTCTAGGACTTCTTCAGCTGGGCTGGAAACAAGCTAGGCAAACTATAAAGCAAAGAGTTAAAGATACTGAATGCCAAGAGGACCTTTCGAGATCACTGACATTTTTGGCATCCTATCACTCAAAATATATTCTTGCACCAGCAGCCTTTATTAGCTAGAAATAGCTATAGGAGGGCTTTCACATTGGCTAGGTGCTCAGCCTTACTGTCTGAAATGCTAGAGGGGAAATTTAAGAAGATTCCCAGGACAGAGAGACCTTGCCCTGGTAAATCTGGCAATCTGGAAACTACTGAACATGTCCTTGTCAGATGTAACTTCTGTACAACAGTTTGGACCAAGACCATTGTACCCAATAAAGGAAATGTGTTTTGGTAGTAAGGAGGCATGGACTAATAAGTTTCTGATTGGTGATAATCCTTTGATTACGTCTCAGGAGCAAAATACTGTGTGTCTGCAGTGAAGGTAGGACGTCTTAGAGTAATCTCTATGAATAACATAGAGCGAATTACAGTAGTCTAGCTGTGGATCACCATAGCTAGGTCAGTTTGAGGCACGTAGGGGACAAGCTGTTGGACTTGGAGAAGACAAGGTTGTGGGGGAGGGGAAGGAATGTGATTTGTAAGCCATTGTGTGAGACTAGGGTATTAAAAGCATGGTAAAAAAAAACCTTATCTTCTATTTAATTGTCAATAGAAGAGAATCAGAAGAGCTTCATGACAAGTCAAACATGAACAGTGGGGAAATTATTCTTTGCCACCTTAAGGGGAGGAAAGTACATGTGGGGAGTATGGGGAGTGGAGGAGTAGGCAGAATATAAAAGCTACTCTCTTGGGGGGCCTAGCTGGGGATAAGGTGTGATCAGTGGAAATGCTGGGGAGGGGGGGATGAAGGTCTGATAAAGGAAATGCACACGCTTTAATGAGCAGTGCCTGATGGGTAACTTGGCTTCTTGTTAAGTGCTGACTGGACATCTTTCTTTATTCCAGCAGCACATATGGAGGGGACGGCTGGAGGATTCCAGGGGTTCTCTTTGGAAAAAGCCAACAATGATGACTCCCAAGGGAACTTCAGGGATGGAGATGCACCACAGAGGCAGGAGGGAGGCCACACAGACAAGAGGAGGGATAAGCCCGTTCCATCCCAAGGTAGAGGCTTTCATTAAATCCCCGTCAAAGAAGAAAGGTCAACCAAAACATTGTGTTGGGGGTTGGACTAGCTGACCCTGGTGGTCCCTTCCAATTCTATGATTCTATAATCAAATAAACCACTACAGGGAAAATAAAAATGAAAGGTTGGTCTTTGGGAAAACCTTTAGTAAGAACCTGAGTGTTATTTCTAAGAGACAAATTCCCTCAGGAGAGAATTCCTATGATTGCATGGAATGCGGAAAGACTGTGTCAGAAATCAGCCTTTACTTCACATCACACAATTCACTCCGGTGAGGAGTTGTATAAATGGTTAGACTGCAAACCAAGCCTTTTTGAAGCAGCAGGCTTTCATTTCCCTTTAAAGTATCTATTAATGTACACTTCAATGTAGAGCAGCAAAAAGCCACTGAAATGTTTTGCGTGTGGATGCTCAGACTTCCTTGTGTGGTTGCTAACGGGATCTTTCTTTTCGTTCCACCAGGAGATGATCAGTGGAATGAGGATGATGAGGAAGTGCATCAGCTACTGCCAGATAAAGTGAAGAATGAAGATGTGAAAGGAAATGTCAGGAATCAAGGCAGACCTAAGAGGCAGAAAGGAAGTCACATGGTCGAGAAGAAAGAGAAACCCATTCCTGGCCAAGGGCGGGATTTCCATGAACAAAACCACACTATGGAGGAAGGATATAACTGCTCAGAGTGTGGAATGAACTTCTCAGATCAGGCTCAATATGGTATCCATTTGCAAATACACAGAGGAAAGAAGACCCATAAATGCTTGGAGTGTGGCAAGAGCTTCCTTTGTAGAGCAGAGCTCCTCAGGCATCGAATAACGCATACTCGAGAGAAATCTTATAACTGCTCAGACGTTGGCAAGAGTTTCTCACAGAAATCAGACCTTTTTCAACACCAAAGAATTCATTCAGGAGAGAAACTATTTATCTGCACAGAAAGTGGAAGGATGTTCTCTTGGGGAAGGAAAGGTAATGCACTTTTCCAAAACCATAGTATAATGGGGGCACAGAAATGCTTTAGGTGTGGAAAGTATTTTAGATACAGATCACAGCTCTTTGTGCATCAAAAAATACACACAGGAGAGAAACCGTTTGCATGTTCAGAATGTGGAAAGAAATTCAGTCGAAGAGACCATCTTCAAGATCATCAAAGAACTCACACAGGGGAGAAACCTTTTGAATGCTCAGAGTGTGGAAAGAGATTCAGTCGCAATAGCCATCTTCAAGAGCACCAGAGAACCCACACAGGGGAGAAACCTTTTGAATGCTCGGAGTGCGGAAAGAGATGCAGTCGCAGTCGCGATCTTCAAGAGCATCAAAAAACCCACACAGGGGAGAAAGCTTTCGAATGCTTGGAGTGTGGAAAGAGATTCAGTCTGAGTGGCAGTCTTCGAATACATTTGAAAACCCACACTGGGGAGAAACCTTTTGAATGCCTAGAGTGTGGAAAGAAATTCAGTGGCAGTGACAAACTTCAAAGACATTTCAGAACGCACACAGGGGAGAAACCTTTTGAATGTTCAGAGTGTGGAAAGAGATTCAGTCAGAGTGGCAGTCTTCAACAGCATCAAAGAACCCACACAGGGGAGAAACCTTTTGAATGCTCAGAGTGTGGAAAGCGATACAGTCGCAGTGGGACTCTTCAAAAGCATCAAAGAACCCACCCTGGGGAGAAACCTTTTGAATGTCAGAGTATGGAAAGTTCCAGTTCCATGGCCTGTGGACACCACATCTTTACTTTAGGAATATTTCATCAAAGAAATGCGAGACCATTTCCAGTTAATAGGCAATCTTCACTTTTTTAAATTTTTATTTCTCCCTACTTAGATCTACCCTGATATACACAGACTACAAAATCCTGTATTCCTTTCAGGAACCCTTTTAACAGTAATTCCCCTACTATGGGTCCAGTTTGGTATGACAGATTTATGGTGGAGAATGCGTAGGCAAGTCACAGGTCTAAAAAGCCCTGAAGTGCCTGGCCAACACTTTCTTTAAATTACATGTATACAGGGGGAATAGAAAAATAAAGTGTATTTTAATAACAGGACTATAACCAATTCGGAACTTTTGTGATACCAAGATTTCTTTTCAAGGTTGCTATTCACAGTTCATTGTTAGGGCTCCACATATAGACAAAAATAAAATCAAGCCTGAACTTGTCAATCACGTAAATGAACGTGAGGCAACCATGCTGTGCCAAAACATTTTACAGATGGCATTAATCCAAATAGACATAAACTTGCTGCTTTTACAGAATTTTTCATTGGATGTGCACTCATGCATAACTGTAAAGTGGACCCCCCCTAAAAAAATTGCTCTTGCTAACTCAAAGTTCGCCAAAACAGACCTGCTGCTGGTTGTACAACTTCCAGTGAGTGCTTCTGTGACAACCAGTAAAAAAATTCAGATTGTTATAAAAGCCTCTGAAGTAGAGAATAGATGACGGAATCACCCAGTGGAATGTGTGCATCAGCTAAGCAACAGGGGGGAGGGGTTGAGGGGGGGAATATTGAAAGAAATATCTCCATCTGAGGATTTTTCATCAACAATGCAGAAATACAAAAGATACCTTTAGCAGACCACCATCATACATGCTAATACAGATTCTCTGCTCACAGATACCGATCTTGACTGGTCTTGAAGAACAGCCTACATACACAAGTTTATAAGGGCACCACATAAATAATGCCTTTAGAATTACAATTTACTGGAGTATTGAAGGGAAAAGTTCTGTCCTTGGATGAGTTATAAAAAGTTTGTTTTTGCAGAGAGAGCATACCCAGAGCAGTGACCACACAGGAAATTTCCTTTCGGAATAGTTCTGTTTTCTGCAGCAGAATCAATCTGCTTCAGACCAGCATATTTCTGAGATTTCTAGCTCACCTGAATGCAAATGGGGCAGGGCACAACACTGGGGACCCCAGATAGAAGGTGCCACTGTTTCTATATTATGCCCTTGCTTGAATGTATGTTCTGTTGTATGTAAGCAAGATCACCATTCTATCAGTGTTCTGTCTCCCCCTTGGGAGTTAATAATGATGATCTTGAGGTGTTTGGAGCCTTGTAAAAGGCCTGTTTGACAAATCCCTATCAAATTGCCTTGTTAGAATCTGAGCCTGTTTACAGAAATCTGCTTCCAGACTGCAGTTGTATCTCAGTATTAATTGTGAATATGGCAGGTTTCGTTTTAGGTGGTGAGGATGAAAACTATCGTCGGCTAAAAATGAGTTGACACCTATTGGCTTCCTATACATATCAGTCTATATTGCTGTGCCTGATCTTCTAAACAGTACTTTAAAAAATTCAGACTGGCTTTATCAAGTTGCAATTCAGACTTAATAGTATCGAGTGTAGTATTGATATACTGGCAAAATAGGTGGAGTAGTTCTTCAGAGCCTCTCCAAATGAGGAATACATCATCGAGCTACCTTTTGTATAGGACAGTATATTTTCAAAAGATGTTCTCATTCTGACGAAAAAACTGAATGTTGTGGATGGATCCAAAGCTCTCCTATCTAGTCTCTCTCGTAATACTTCGATAACCTCATCCTGTGGAATAATAGTGTACAGGAAACCACATCCCTGGTGACAAACATAATCTCCTCATTATGTAATTGTATCTTATTTATGTGGTTCAAAAAATCCATGGTGTCCCTAAGATATAAGCTGGTGGTATGGATCAAAGGTTTTAAAAACAGGTCCAAATAGAGGTTCCAGCACTGATCCACATCCTGTTACTATGGGTCTTCCTGGTACCAGGTTGGTACCCTTGTGTTATCTTGGGAAGTAAATCACGATGGGTAGCCATAGAGTAGAGTTGGAAAGGGCCACGAGGGACATCTAGTCCAACCCCCTGCACAATGCAGGAAATTCATTACTACCTCCCCCCCAACACCCCCAGTGACCCCTACTCCATGTCCAGAAGATGACCAAGATGCCCGCCCTCTTATGGTCATAGAATCAACACTGCTGACAGATGGCCATCTAACCTCTGCTTAAAAACCTGCAAGGAAGGAGAGCTTATCACCTCCCGAGGAAGACTGTTCCACTGAGGAACTGCTCTAACAGTGCATTCCTGAGCTTTCAGTGAGGGGGAATGGCAGGGAGGAGGCACTGCTGCGGCACCTCCTAACCCGTTTCCTTGGTGCCGAAAACTTTTAAAAAGCCTTTTAAAGGCTTTTTAAATTTTAAATGGTGCTTTTTGCCCCATAGAGAATAGCGAGGGGAGCGGAAGATCGAGCTCTCTCATTCAATGGAGCTTGAGAAATTTCTTTCAAGCTTTGGGGAGGTTTGGGGAGTAGCCCTTGTGCCAGTGGTCCAGAATCAATATCTATGGGGAGATCCTGGAAATGATTGCTTAGCAACAGAGGATCAGAATGACTCCTGATTTTCCTGCTCCTATGGGTCACATTCTTCCATGCACCTTCCTCCTATCTAGGGACTCTTCCATTTGTTAAGATACCTTTCTCTCCTGTTGTCCCCTCAAGAGTGCTTCATGCATACTATGTTAGTCTGTCTATAGAGGTAGAAAAGAGCAAGAGTCCAGTAGCACCTTAAAGACTAACAAAATTTCTGGCAGGGTAGGAGCCTTCAGTAGGAGTACCCAGCTTGCTGGAGGTAAAAGGAAGATGACTGGGGAAGGCACTGGCAAACCACCCAATTTAAAAAGTGCCTAGTAAATGTTGGGATGTGATGTCACCCCATGAGTCAGGAATGACCCGGTGCTTGCACAGGGGACCTTTACCTTTTATGAGCCTTCATTAGCCACAGCTAATTTCTTCAGTTACAGCTAGACTGTGAGCCCATCTCTCTTTAAGCAGAGAAGAGTGAATTAGACACACAATGACAATGCAGATGTCCAAAGCAAGTAAATGACATTAGCAGGTGTGATTGGATTAGGTGTGATAATGCAGAGAGGTAGTAGGCGAGGAGAAATTTGCATTGGTAATCAGACAGGAATCCCAGCTCTCTATTCAGTCCAGGACACATTGTCTTGAGCTTCATTATGAGTTGTAATTCAACTATCGCTCTGAAACCCCTTAGTAGGAGAACTGCAACATGCATCAAAATCTGAGGGTGGGGGTAGAATAGAATAGAATCATAGAGTTGGAAGGGACCACAGGGTCACCTAGTCCAACCCCCTGTACATTGCAGGAAATTCACAACTACTACAGGATTTGTGGGGGGAGCATAAAGGCCTTCCAATAGAATGTCATGGGATTAGAGGGGGGGCTCTTATGTTTTAAAAATTGGTAAAATGACAGAAAGCAAAGAGTAGGAACCAATGGACACTTCTCACAATGGAGGGAAGTCAACAGTGGGGGTCCCACAAGGATCAGTACTGGGGTGAGCAGAGTAGTAGCCAAGATTGCAGATAACACAAAATTATTCAGGATGGTGAAAACCAAGGATGACAGCGAAGAGCTCCAGGAGCTCCACAGCTTTGGTGAGTGGGCAACCACGTTGTTAAGGGAATTAGAAGGGCTCTCCTGGTTTTAGTGAGGGAATTTAGCTACAGAGACACTTAGAGCACTACAAGAGGTTTTCAAGCGGAACCTTTTCCCAATGTATACAGGTGATGAGCAAATCAGTGGAAAAAAGCTTCCAATAAAGAAACATTTGTATTAAAAAGAAAGTGTTTTTATTGAAGGCGTAGAACGGGTGGGGAACCTTTTTCCTGGCAAGGGCCATTTGCACATTTATAACATCATTCGGGGGCCATACCACGTGTAGATCTCCCGGCGGGAGGGGGGGAGGCTAGAGTTGCCAGGTCTCCAGCCACCACCTGGAGGTTGGCAATCCCCGGAGAGGCCACACAGAGAAGGCCTGCAGGGCACCCCCGCTCCCCTTCTGCCAGGCAGGAGGGCAGCCAGTGGTGGGCCCGAGCAAACGAGGCACCAGGGGGGCGCAGCCTGCAGTCGATCGGCAAGGAAGGAAGGAAAACAGAAAGAGGAAAAGGGAGGGAGGGAGAAAGAGAAAGGGAAAAAGAAATGGAAAGGGGGAGAAAGAAAGAAAAGGACGGAGGGAAACAAAGAAAGACAGAAAAAGAGGGAGAAAGAGGGTGAGAAAGGAGAAAGTGACAGAAAAAGAGGAGAGAAAAGCCTTTCCCCACGCACACACACACCCGCACACGCCGGCCCCGTGCAACCGGGCCCCAGCCTACCCCCCCACACACACATCCGATGGAGCACGGAGCCCTGTGCAACCAGGCCCGTCTCCATGCCCTCCCCCCCAGAGTCCACAAAAGCCCCCCCCCCAAAGCCCAATCGGCTCCCACACGCATGCTCTGCCGCTGGGAGCCACCAGCCTCTTCCCCACTCCCTCTCGCTGCTCAACAGCCAACAGGCAGCGAGAGGGGCTTACAATGTGCCATGGTGTTCCTGCATGCCACGGCTGTAGGGGGCAGCTTTGGGGGAAGCATCCCTCCCCATCCCCTCTTGCTGACCAACAGCCCACAGTCGGGGAGAAGAAGTCCAAAGGGTGCTGCAGCCCCCCTGTAAGCTACGGCTCTAGGAACACCCTCGGGGAGGGCCGCCCTGCCCCCCCCTCCGCGGCAGGGCTCCAGAGTTCCCGAGGGCCACAAAAAATGTCCTCGGGGGCCTCATACAGCCCTTGGGCTGGAGGTTCCCCACCCCTGGCATAGAAGATGGCCTATTGCAAGGAGAGCATGAACATAAACGCAAAGGAGATAATATCTTTACTATTGTGTGAGGTTTGTACCTGGTAATGACCTGGTGGGGAGTCACGAAGGACTTCAAGAACTGTGACTCGCCCAAGGTCACTCAGAGGGCTTCATGTGTAGGAGTGGGGAGACAAACCCGGTTCACCAGATCAGAGTCCCCCACTCATGTGGAGGAGTGGGGAATCAAACCCGGTTCTCAAGATGAGTCCACCATCCTTAACCACTATACCCCGCTGGCTCTCCTGTATAGGCTAATGAGGTCTGAACTTGCTGAGACTTAGACGGGAAAAGATCTTGGGGTCATAGTAGATAGGTCAATGAAAGTGTCAACCTAGTGTGCTGCAGCAGTGAAAAAGACAAACTGTATTGTCACAGTCTCTGACATAATTATAGTATTTTGTGTACATGTGCAGAATTCCATGAAGAGCTTGAACACAGCGTATAAAACTGAACATAAACTACAGAGGTTTGTGTAATGAAAAGACTGGCATCAGCTTATAAAATGCTAATGTCTTTAAAATAAGATGACTGAATCCTTTCAGGAAATAATTATTTTACCCTGGTCTTATCCTTAAAGGGAAAAAAAACATAATTACCTTTTACCATCTACTAGAAATATGTATCTGGAATTTCCCTTCTAAATCAGCTACCAGCTGTCAGCTGTTTATATCTTAAGAGCAGAAAAATCCTGCTATCTTATAGTCTCATATCTTAAGAGCAGAAAAATCTACTTTTTGTAAATCTTGCTGAAGACTATATTTTCTATTAACCAGATGGTTGCATGTTGCAATGTAAATAATAATTGTGTTTTATCATTTATATAGTTATATATTGTGTTCTAGATTTCTAAATGGTCTCATTTAATGCGTATTGTACTAATGATGAGAATGGTATGAAAATTAAGTATATAACGTGATCATGAAACTCAGATATGATTAAAATATTGTCGAAGGCTTTCACGGTCAGAGTTCATTGGTTCTTGTAGGTTATCCGGGCTGTGTAACCGTGGTCTTGGAATTTTCTTATGATTGTTTATACTTTAAGCAAAATAGACTGAAAGGAAAGGAAACCCATATATGGTCATGGGAAACTGAACAGCTGCAACTAAGACATTACTGCATTGCTCATGTTATCTGAAAGAGGGAATAAAAGGTATCCCTCTTGATGGATAAAAATGTTGTCTGAAAGTGGGAATAAAAATCCTCCTTCACTCTTAATGAGTCTAAACAATATAAATACAGCCACAGTAAGCCCAGAGAATCAGAACCTTCCAAAGGCTCGCAAGAAGAGGCTGACTGGTATGTATGGCTTAAATACATTACTCTAGACTTTGTGAATTAGATACTTGGAACTGAATCAGAATAATTTGACTGTTATATTTTAGAAGTTGGGTTTTGAAACTGAATAGTATGTAAGACTTGCTTGCTTTTATTTCATACATTGTACATACATACATTGTACTTTGACAAGAGTTTTTATAGAAGTGTTAAAGACTTGATAATCTGCATTTATACATATTGTACTAGAAGTATGCCAATAAAAAGACTTGCTTTTTAAAAGTAAGTAAAGTTGTTGAGTCCTGCTTACTTGATGACCGGCTGAACAAGATAACTTTACTTCTCAGTAAGTGACACATTCTAAGAGCCTGTCATTTGAACAACACGACCCGCTTCAGTATGTTGGGGGTTATTACAAAAGGGATTGAAAATAAAGTGGCCACTATTATAATGCTCCTGTATAAATCTATGGTGCGGCCTCTCTCATTTGGGATACTGTGTACAGTTCTGGCCACGGTATCTTAAAAAGGACATCGCAGAGCTGGAAAAAGAACAGGGCAACCAAGATGATTAGGGGACTGGAGAGGAGCATCTTCCCTGGGAAGAAAAGGCTGAAGAGTCTGGGGCTTCTCAGTTTACAATAGAGACCACTAAGGGGAGGCATGATAGATGGAAGCGTACTTAGATTTAACAACTAGGAAAAGCAATGATTTTCTCACCTATCAGGATCTCGTCTCAAGAGAACAATATCAAAACATTACAGGAACTTCCAAATGGGAATCAGGAGATCTCTTGGTTTACTTAATATAGATTAATTCACAGCTTGAAGACAGACTTCTATAATAAAGGAATAATGAGAAAACTGACGACCTTTGAACAAATAATAACTAAGGCACAAGAACACTTGCTCTCTAAAATAGATCAATTTTTATTATCAATTGAACCAACTTCAGAACAAGTTAAGGTGTGTATGATTAAATGGATGCAAAATCTTGGTGAAATTTTCCTCCTCTCAAGCGGTCAGAGAAAATTGGTACAAAATGTTCTACAGATGGTATCTTTCACCAAAAGACCTCCAAAAGATGCTTAAAACAAATGAAGTGAACTGTTGGAAATGTTCAGAGACGGAAGGGACTTTCTTTCACCAAAAGTGGACTTGTAAAAAAAAGTCAGCAATTCTGGAAGATGATTCACCAAACAATTCAAGGTATTCTTCAAGTACATTTCAAATTAAATCCCAAATATATGTTACTGGGGATTATTCCCTCACAAGTGCGTCCAACGCAAAGATAATTTTTCCAATACGCAGCCACAGCAGCGAGAATTCTGTATGCTTCATACTGGAAAAGCTCCAAGATTCCACCAAAGAAAGAATGGATCCATAATTTATTTCACTTTGCCACAATGTCAAAACTAACCTGTTTAATAAAAAAGCAGCCATTAGATGATTTTGGACTTAAATGGCAACCTTTCTATGACAATTATATGAGCCAGCAACCTCTTGTCCTGGTTTGAAATGCTGATGACAGCCCTTCCAGACTCTCCCTGGGCAAGGTACAGTCCGTTTGACTACAAGGTTGAAGGCTCTTCTTTGTCCAAACCTTATTTCATCGGCCTTTGGTTCTCCCCCGGGGTACTTCGAACCCACAACATGCATGGCTCCTCTCGTTAATTTTATAAAACAAGGTTTATTTTCAAGAAGATAAAAGCAACGTTCTCCATTCAAAACAAGCAAAAGAAAATAATTCCACTAACTAGTAAAGGCTGTCGAAAGAGAAAGAAAAAAGATTTTTTTCCAAGCCGAGGAAAATGCCTTAAAAAACCTCCCCCACCAATCAAGGTTAAAAACTTAATCACCCTCTGGCGAGTAACATTCTTAAAGTCATATACCTGTTACTTCCATACACAAATACACATAATAGACATAACTACTGAATATAGCTATCTGGATGAATTAGATTACTAGAATGCTAAATAGGGATTAGATATATTCCGGAATTTATTATTAAAGTAGTAAAATTATTTCAAAATGGGTTTATCAATCGATTACTAGACGAAGCATTATATACTTTAATGTTATATTTTAACAGAATGTTATATTTTAACAGAACTGATATTAAAATATGTAAGAAATGTATTTACCAAACATGGCACAGAAACTTATCTGTTCACGCCTTTTCCCCTCCCTATACCTTTTTAATTTTTGTACCCTAAAAAACCCAACATTATTAATAACAACAACAACAATAAAGGTTTTCAGGGAATGGCATGTATGTGAAGAAACATGAACTTGCGGACACTTACATAAAGTGGGGTCTGCTATCTTGGACTTGATTCTCACCATCAGGGATGAACTGGTTGATGACCTTAAAGAAATAGGCACCCTTGGTAGTAGTGACCATATAATCTTGGAATTTACAATCTTGGGGAAAGGAAAAATTGTATGAAGTTAGACATACAGGTTAGACTGTAGAAAAGCAAAATTTAACAAACCTAAACTTATGCTGCGTAGAATCCCATGGTCAGAAATACTTATGGAGAAGTGAGTTCAAGAGGGGTGGAAGTTTCTTAAAAACCAAACACTGAAGGCACAATCACAAACTATTCCTTTGAGAAGGGAAAATGGCTAGTGAGAGATGCTAAACACAACAAAAAAGGGTTCTTTTCCTATGATCAGTGTAAGAATCAGAACAAGGACATGATAAGCCCATTGCGGGAACCGGAAAATGAAACTGTAACAGGAGAGGAAGAGAGGGCAAAATTGCTCAGTTCCTACTTTTCATCAGTCTTCTCTTGCAAGGGAAAAAGGGTCAACATGGCATAAACAGGACACATGATGAGAGGAGTTACAGTCTAGGATTGGCATAGGGGTAGTGCATAAAAACCTAGTTTATTTAAATGAAGTCCTCAGGGCCATATGAATTGCGTTCCAGCATCCCAGAAGGCGTTTCTGGGGTGGGGCGGGGAGAGGAGCTGCCTGGTAGAGACATGGAAAAGGTGACCAATTATAGACCAATTTCGCTTTTAAATGTGGACTACAAAATTTATGCTTCAATTTTAGCTAATCGTTTGAAAAAATACATATTGCTTTTGATACATGAGGACCAAGCGGGATTTGTACCAGGTCGACAAATAAAAGACAATTTAAGGATTTTATTGGATGCGGTGGGATATTATAACAGTGGATGCGGTGGGATATTATGGATGCAGAGAAAGCCTTTGATATGGTCTCCTGCGATTATATGAAAAAAGTTTTGGAAATAATGAACTTTGGAATAAGGTTCCGTATAGGTATTGATGCGATATATACCACACAAAAAGCCAAAATATTTGTAAATGAATTAATGTCAGACAATTGTGAAATACAAAAAGGAACCAGACAAGGATGTCCATTATCTCCTTTGTTGTTTATTTTGTTGTGTATTTTGACCTTGGAAACCTTATGTTGTAAGATTCGTGAAACAGAAGCAATCCAGGGTTTAAAAGTTAACAAACAAGAGTTCAAATTAAGAGCCTTTGCAGATGACTTATTGCTTGTGTTGTCTGACCCAAATCAATCCGCACCTTATTTATTGGAATTATTGAAAGATTATGGGGAAATCTCTGGTTTTAAGATTAATAAAGACAAGACTCATGTTTTATTCAAAAATCTTTCTAAAGAAGAACAAACAGATTTTTTGGTCACCACTGGTTGGGAAAAAACGAACAAAGTGAAATACCTGGGCATTTGGATTACAAATAAAAATAAAGATCTTTTGGAGAATAATTATGTGAAACTTTGGGACTCTGTTAAAAGAGATATGGTAATTTGGTCCAATAAAAATATTTCATTACTTGGCCGCATATCAGTAGTACAAATGAACATTTTGCCAAGACTACTTTTTTTACTTCAGAACTTGCCAATCGTGGAGCATGCCAAGTACTTCGATGTCTGGAGAAAAGACTTGCTTAACTTTATATGACAAGGGAAAAAGCCTAGAATTGCCTACAAATACTTGGTTGACACTAAAGAAAGAGGAGGATTTGCCTTACCAAACTTTAAACTGTACGTGGAAGCAGCAGTATTAGTTTGGCTAAAAGATTGGATACATTTGAAAAATAATAGATTGTTGGACTTAGAAGGCTTTAATAATAGATATGGATGGCATGGTTACCTATGATATGATAAACTGAAAATACATAAGCTCTTTCAGCATCATGTTGTTAAATCCTCATTAATAAAAACTTGGCTAAAATATAAACATCTTTTGGAACCTAGAACACCATTATGGATTTCTACACAAGAGATGTTGACACTGAAACCATTGAGACCAGCACAATTTCTTACTTATCAAGATTTATTGGTATGGAAGGACAATAAATGTGCCTTAAAGGAATACAGTGAAATGAAGGAACAGATTACCTGGCTTCAATATTATCAATTACAATCTGTATTTATACAAGATATGAGGTTAGGTTTTACAAAAGATAAATCACTTTTTCAACGAATGTTGTTAGATAACAATGAACATTTAATAGTTAAGATTTACAAGATATTATTGACTTTGTATACTGAACAAGACCTTGTTAAACCAACAATGATAACTTGGGCACAAACTTTGGGTCATGATATACATATGTACAAATGGGAAAGACTTTAGTCAAAGGATATGAAATACATATATTCACAATCTTTAAGAGAGAATATATACAAAATGATGTACAGATGGTATCTAACAACAAAGAAATTAGTCAAAATGTATGGAAATATGTCACCAAACTGTTGGAAATGTCAGAAAGAAGTGGGTTCCTTTCATCATGTTTGGTGGCTATGCGAGAAAGCTAAGAATTATTGGGATATGATTTACAATGAATTAAGGCTGATATTACAACAAAATATCCCTAAAACAACAGAAATGATGTTGTTGAGTATAATACCAGATACCATAGTGACCCAGAGACCTTTTTTGATGTATGCCACTACTGCCGCCAGAATGGTATACGCTAGGAGATGGAAAACGACGGATATACCAAATAAATCGGAGTGGATTGAAAAAATGATGGAATTAGTAGAAATGGCAAAACTTACGGCGTCGATAAATCAAAAGGATGACAATGAATTTGCAAAAGAATGGGAGGCATGGACTAATTATTGCAGAAATGAACTTAAGTGTGATATTAAGAAATATATTTTGATCTAATTCAGAGTGGATATATTAGAAATGGATGTTTTTGTTATAATTGAATTAGACCATTAATACAAAGAGAGAAACAATGTTAAATAAAGGGTCAGAGGAGGGGAGAGGGGAAGTAAATGAATTATACTTTTAGATATGTGAATTGGAATGTATAATTATTTGGAAAAAATAAAACATTTTTTTTAAAAAAAAAAAGAAGAGCAAGTAGTAGTAAATATAGCAGAGATTCAAATAATTATGCTTCAGGTGGCTGTTTTACCTTGCTTATGTTTGTTTTTTTCTCTTTATAAATTTTTGCATCCTATATTTAAAAAACCAATATATATATTTTTTAAAAAGGTTTCTTCCCTGTATCGGTTATTTGACGCTCTTGACAAGTGCCTCTGCGACAAAATCTCTTTCTACACTATGAGCATTCAAAACTTTCTTGTCCTGTGGGTTGTTAGATGCCTTTGAAGGTGGCTACTCTGACTGAAACTCTTTCCACACACTGAGCATTCAAATGGTTTCTCCCCTGTGTGGGTTCTTTCATGATTTTCAAGAATGCAACTCTGACTGAATCTCTTTCCACACTCTGAGCATTCAAAACTTTTCTCTCCTGTGTGTGTTCTTAGATGCCTTTGAAGGCTGCTACTGCGATTGAATCTCCTTCTACACTCTGAGCATTCAAATGGTTTCTCCCCTGTGTGGGTTTTGAAATGCATTCGAAGACTGCCACTGCTACTGAATCTCTTCCCACACTCTGAGCATTCAAAAGGTTTTTCCCCAGTGTGGGTTCTTTGATGCTCTTGAAGAGTGCCACTCTGAATGAATCTCTTTCCACACTCCGAGCATTCAAAAGGTTTCTCCCCTGAGTGGGTTTTGAAATGATTTCGAAGACTGCCTCTCAGACTGAATCTCTTCCCACACTCCGAGCATTCAAAAGGTTTTTCCCCAGTGTGGGTTCTTTGATGCTCTTGAAGATCGAAAGTGCGATTGAATCTCCTTCCGCACTCCGAGCATTCAAAAGGTTTCTCCCCTGTGTGGGTTTTGAAATGGAGTCGAAGACTGCCACTCAGACTGAATCTCTTCCCACACTCCGAGCATTCAAAAGGTTTTTCCCCAGTGTGGGTTCTTTGATGCTCTTGAAGAGTGCCACTCTGACTGAATCTCTTTCCACACTCCGAGCATTCAAAAGGTTTCTCCCCTGAGTGGGTTTTGAAATGCTTTCGAAGAGTGCCACTCAGACTGAATCTCTTCCCACACTCCGAGCATTCAAAAGGTTTTTCCCCAGTGTGGGTTCTTTGATGCTCTTGAAGATCGAAAGTGCGATTAAATCTCCTTCCGCACTCCGAGCATTCAAAAGGTTTCTCCGTGTGGGTTCTTTGATGCTTTTTAAGAGTGACAGTGTAACTGAATCTCTTTCCACACTCCGAGCATTCGAAAGGTTTCTCCTCTTTATGGGTTGTTCGATGTAGATGAAGATATCTACTATGACTGAACCTCTTTCCACACTCTGAGCATTCAAAAGGTTTCTCCCCTGTGTGGGTTGTTTGATGTATTTGAAGATTGTTCTTCTGACTGAATCTCTTTCCACACTCTGAACATTCAAAAGGTTTCTCCCCTGTATGGGTTCTTAGATGTATTTGAAGATTGCCACTGCTAGCAAATCTCTTTCCACACTCTGAACATTCAAAAGGTTTCTCTCCTGTGTGTGTTTTTAGATGCCTCTTTAGATGGCCAGTTTGACTGAATCTCTTTCCACACTCTGAGCATTCAAATTGTTTCTTCACTTTATCTGGGAGTAGCTGATGCACTTCATCACCCTCATTCCACTGATCATCCCCTGCTGGAACGAAAAGAGAGAGCCTGTTAGCACCCACACAAGGAGGTCTGAGCATCCACATGCTAAGCATTTCAGCAGCTTTTTCCTGCTGTATCTTGAAGGGTACATTAATAGATACTTTAAAGCAGTGGTTCCCAACCTTTTTTTGACCAGGGACCACTAGGACTTTTTTGTTCGGTGCAGGGACCCCAAGGTTCAAAATAAAAATTCCGAGAATTTGAAAATAAACTTTAATCATAACTGTTAGTTAAACATTAAACTTAGAATAATATTTGAATATATATATTTTTATAATAGAGAACTTTTAATTGAAAATATTAATTTATTATTGGTGTATAACTTTGTTTCGCGGACCTTAATTTAGTTCTCGCGGACCCCTGGGGGTCCACGGACCCCTGGTTGGGAACCAGTGCTTTAAAGGGACATGAAAGCCTGCTGCATCAGAAAGACTAGGTTTGCAGTCTTTTTTATTAGTTCTTTTTATAGAGATTTATGATATATGTTACTTATGCAACATACATTATTTTTATACCATACATTACACATTTCCTTTTAACCCCATCCACCCCCCTCCCTTCCCCCACTCCTTCTCCTTGTAGTTTTTAATCTTTTTGTCCCAGCCACGGGCACAAAGACTGAATCTTCCACTGAATGTCTTTTCTTCCTTCTGTTGTTATCCACTCTAGGTAGTTCTTCCATCTCCTCCTGATTTCTGTATTCTTATCTTCCCATGTAGTCTTGTGGCGCAACTTCTAGGCAATATCTGACTGTATAAATTCAAACAAATAATTGTGCCAGATTTCTACAGTCCATTTACTTTTGTCCTTCCATCCCAGAGCAATAACTTTTTTGCTTGCTAATATCATACCCTTAGATGTGGCTTGATCTCCCTTGTTTACTGCCAGGTTCCCTGTTATACTCATTAACATTAGATTAAAATCTATAGTTAAGGGTACTTTACATATTCTCCTTATAATTTGTAGTTTTTTTGTCCAAAAAACCCTAACCTCTGGGCATTCCCACCACATGTGGGAGAACCATCCTTTAGATTGTCTACAATGCCAGCACATGGGGCTCAATCCCGGAATCATGTTCGCTAATTGCGCTGGTGTTTTATACCATTTTGTAAAAAAAATATGTTCCAACTCATTACATTTAATCACTTTAATTTCCTCTAATCCTGTCATAATTTTACCTAGTCTTTTCTGATATCTGACCTTCCTTACTCCAAGTTTTTTGTAAATATGATATTGTCTTTTCTTTGTTTGATATCATTTTCCTATAAATTTTTCCTGCTAATCCTTGTTTTGATTTTTGCATTTCTTTGTATATTTCTTCCATTGGTTCCTCTATCCATATTTTCCCTTTTTCATTAATCTTTTTAACCATTTTGTAGAGACCTGTTATTTTAAACCAGTATTGCTTACCTATCTCTTCTACTATCTCCTGTACAGGTTTTAGGGTTCCTCCTCTGTACATATCTCCCAATCTATAGTATCCTTTTGACCTTAGGATTTCCCACCATTTATTTTCCCTCGTCTCGTGATACATGATCTCTAGCAGTGCCCATCTTGAGGTCCTCCCTAGCCGTAAAGACTGCCATTTACTCCGCACTTCTAGTGCTGAGCGTCTGGACCCTGTGGTTGATTTTAAGTATTTATTTATAACTTTGTAGAAGATATCAAATCTTCCTATGTCACTCATTTTCCTGCTGAAGTATGACAGCAGTTAATTTTAAACAGTTTATTCTCTGTCCTGGGATGGCCCCCATCCTGGCCTCCCAGGCCTGCAGCCCCCAGCCCCCACTCACCTTCCCAGGGAGGAAAGTAGCCTCTGGGAGCATCGGCCGGATGAGCACAACGGCCGGCCGGCCAGCAACAGCCTCTCCTCTTCCCCCAGGAGCAGTCAAGAGAGGGAAGATGTCAGCTGAGCTCGCCGCTGCAGCGGCAACCCAAGCTCCGATCCAGGGCCCAGCCTTAGCAAGGATGCATTATAGATCATAAAGAGGGTTTCTCTCCTGAGGGAATTTCTCATAGAAATAACACTCAGGTTCTTACTGAAGGTTTTCCAAAGACCTTTGTTCCTTCTTGTTTTGGTTGACCTTTCTTCTTGGACTGGGATTTCATGAAAGCTTCTACCTTGGGACATAATGGGCTTATTCCTCCTCTTGTCTGCATGGCTTCCCTCCTGCCTCTGTGGTGGATCTCCATCCCCAAAGTTTCTTTGGGAGTCATCATTGTTGGCTTTTTCCAAAGAGAACCCCTGGAATCCTCCAGCTGCCTCCTCCATATGTGCTGCTGGAAAAAAGAAAGAGATCCAGTCAGCACTTAACAAGACGCCGAGCCACCCAACAGGCACTGCTCATTAAAGGGTGTGCATTTCCTGTATCAGACCTTTATTCCCCCCTCCCAAAAATTTCCACTAGTCAAACCTTATCCCCAGCTAGGTCCAAGTGAGTAGCTTTTATAGTCTGCCTACCCCTCCACTCCCCATACTCCCCACATGTACTTTTCCCTCATAAAGTGACAAAGAATCATTCCCCCACTGTTCATGTTTGATTTGTCATGAAGCTCTTCTGATTCTCTTCTGTTGATGATTATATAGGTTTTTATACCCTGCTTTTAACACACTAGTCTCACACAATGGCTTACAAATCACATTCCTTCCCCTCCCCCACAACCTTGTCCTCTCCAAATTTAACAGCTTGTTCCCTACTTGCCTCAAACTGACTTGTAATTCGCTCTATGTAATTCATAGAGATTACTCTAAGACATCCTACCTTCATTGCAGACACACAGTATTTTGCTCCTGAGGAAATTGTGAATTTCCTGCATTGTGCAGGGGGTTGGACTAGATGACCCTGGTGGTCCCTTCCAACTCTATGATTCTATGATTCAGACGGTAAGGCTGAGCACTTAGTCAATGTGAAAGCCCTCCTATAGCTGTTTATTTCTAGCAAATAAAGGCTCCTGGTGCAAGAGTGATAAGATGACAAAAATGTCAGTGATCTCGAAAGGTCCTCTTGGCATCCAGTATCTTTAATTCTTTTCTTTATAGTTTGCCTAGTGTGCCAGCATAGGCCAAGGGCTGGGCGGTGCCCGCAGTCCTCAGTCGTGCGGGAGGTATCTAGCCTCTTTCAGAGCAGGCGACAAAGGTCAGAAGTCAGAGGCGTCTTCAAAGAAGGCAGGAGTCAAAGGCCGGAAAGATTAATCAGAGGCGGTAGCAGGAACACAGAGAAACTGCGCGGTTGCTTCCGCAAAGTGAAAACATGCCTGCATGTCGCGGTTCGGGCCGTTAAGTGCCTACACTCTTAGAAAGGACCCCTTCTTGAGAAGGGATATGTTATCTTATTCAGCGAGACACCACTAGACCAGAATCAACGGTTCCTAGAAACTTGTTATGGTTCCTAGAACATCTCTTGAATACGCCAATAAATTTATAATACTGGACAAGAGTAGAAGTATAAAAAACACATTTATTTACATTATATAATATATGCTTTTTGGTTGCAAAGCCTTAAAATATCATATAAGGCTAGACATCATTAGTCTTAAACATGTTTATATAGCAAGTAATCATTCACACTCTCTATGCCTCCATAAAGGAGTATCTTAGTCAGAATATACTCATAAAGTATCCTTAGTACAATGCACTTTCATTCAGAATATAAGGTTACAGAAATCCTGTCAAAATATGGTTAATTCTTTGCAAAAAGATTTGGTTAGAAGCATCCTAACTTAAATCATTCAAAGCATCATAATATTTCAGTACAGAAGACACACTATACCTTGCTGTGTCATCTATAGTCCTCTAAGAATCTAAGCTCTTATGAGAACATATGAAGTTATCCCAGAGTATCTGTTTTTTCTAAGTCTTGAATCCTTTAAAGACCTCTATTAATATTCTTAACTGATCATCATTAAGATCAGGCATTGTCTATGTATATGCTATGCATATTCTTTCTAGTTTTAGACAGCAATGCTGAATATATAAATACTATGTCTTAGCTTAAAGCTGTTTAAAGTCTCTTTGACTGTGCCAATCTGTGTATGCGCTGTACAATGTATCAGCATTGTGCATATCTCACAGAGTACAGAGAGTCTCCTTTCCCTTCAGGCTCTGAGGAGGTTCAGAAGTCCTTCTGTTAAGTAGAGGACTTTCTGACACTATCTCAGAGGTCTAGCTATTAGCCCTGTGTTCAGGATGCTCTTTAGCATTGGTTAGCCAAATAGGTTTAGTTTGTAAGAATCCATAAATCCAATGGACTTTCAGTGTTCCAATATATGGAAAGATCACTGCACTTAGATTCCCATTCAAAGAATAGGAATTCTAAGGGTCTCTATCCTCTTCTAGGAATAGAGCAGTCTCACAAGAAGACTGTAAGTAAGCTATGTTGAAATATCCAGATCTTGATACTTCAAGATACCTCAGAGAACTGCTGTCCACGCAAGGATCAGAGTCTCAATGTTTTACATCTCAAGCCTCTGAGATGGAGAAATGTTACTTCAGACAGCTGCAGTCTGCCAGCAATTACACTCTGAAAAACTGGCTGTACTGCTGCTGTATTTATACCATTTCTAAACTCATTAAGAGTGAAGAGAGATCCTTTATCTCCTCTTTCTTATCCATCAAGAGGGATACCTTTTATTCCTTTTGTCCGATATGATGTGCAGTGCAGAAATGGCTTACTAGCAGCTGCTCAGCTCTTTATGTCCATATATGGGCGTCCTTTCCTTTCAGTCCACTTAGCTTAAAGTATAAACACTTATTTCTGAGTTACATGATCACATTATATACATAATTTGTATACCATCCTCTTCGTTAGGACAATACACATTAAATGAGACTACTTAGAAATCTGTAGCACAATGTTTAACTATATAACTCATAAAACACAATTATTGTTTACATTTGTCACTTTGTGTACATCTGTTAGTAACTGACAGCCTTGGGCAGATTACAGAAGGCAAGAAAGCTTATTACTCATATCTTTGAGAGAACTTTAATGCCTTTAAGCTATAATAAGCACAGTTTCAGCTATTAATGCACTCTTAGTACATTATGATATCTTAAGACCTTGAGAAGGAGAAAAGTGTTCTGCTTTTGAGATTCTGACATCTGGCAGCTGAGTCAGAAAGCTGATTTTGGTCACATCTTATTGATAGATAAGGAAAGGTGCTCTGCTTTGCCCCTTCAAGGACAAGGACTAGAGTGTCTTTATTAGGTAGCTCTTGATAGAGCTGACCTTGAGAGTATTCCATCAGCCTGTCAGCATTACACAGACTTTCATTATACATTACACAAACCTCTGCAGTGGCTCAGTTTGCATGATGTGTACTAGCTCTACATGGAATGAAGTCTGCACATGTTCACAGAATACCATGATTATGTCAGAGACCGCCTTTATTAGTCAGTGCACTTCCAAGCTAGGCTTCATCCTGAAATGACTCAGCACCAGTTCTCTGTCTGCTTAGCCTCTCCAAGCGAGCACTCCTCCTTCTACTTTGCAAAACTACACGCTGCCGAGTCCTGATATGCCTATCAGGTTCAGGTGAGCTTGGAAGGCTGCCATTCTCAGCTTCCGCTGCAGGGGTTGGGGGAAGAGTAGCTTCTGTCTGCCCTTGTTCCATCTCTCTGCCTAGCTGTGGTTCCTGCTGAGTTGTTTCAGGCTCCTGTGCTACTGACTGCAATGGAGGTACTGAAGGCCCAGAGGCAACCTGTTCCTCCACTTCAGCTTCAGAGTCCTCCAAGTCCTCAGCTCCCAAGGCAGGGCCCATGATACCATCCCCCCACCAGGGCCCACACCCTGAGATCCGGGCGCTGGCTTTTGAGGGTAGGCCATGTGGAAGGCACGGGTTAACGCAGGGGCGTGAACCTGCTCAGCAGGTTCCCAGGAGCGGTCATCTGGTCCGTACCCCTTCCAATCTATGAGACACTGCAGACGACCTCGACGTCTCCGAGAATCAAGGATCTGAGCGACTTCATATTCTTCATGGTCATCGACCCAACTGGAGGTGGGGTGTCGACGGTCGAGCAGAGTGGGTCTGGTGGAGGAGCCCGTGCAAGTAGGGAACGGTGGAACACCGGATGAATCCAAAGTGTCGGCGGTAGGTCTAATTGAAAAGCCACGGGATTGATTTGGGCCTGTATGGGGAAGGGACCGATGTATCGGGCATCCAGCTTCCGAGATGGCTGTGTGCTTCGGAGGTGGTGTGTGGATAGCCATACCAGGTCGCCAACCTTCAGCTCCTCCCCTGGCTGTCGTTTCAAATCCGCTTTGGCTTTGTAGGAGGCTTTCGCCTCGTCAAGATGCTCCCGTAGGAGGGAGTGTTGGGCTGCCAATTCCTTCACGAGGGCATCTGCTGCGGGCACTGACGAAGAAGGCAGAATTGAGGGTAAGTGACGTGGATGATAGCCATAGTTGGCCTGGAAGGGCGTCTGCCGGGTTGAGGAATGTATGTATGCAAATTCAGCAAGGGGCAATGAGGTTGCCCAGTTGTCCTGCTGATAGCTGCTGTAACACCGGAGGTATTGTTCCAAAATGCCATTCACTCGTTCCATCTGACCATCCGTTTGTGGGTGGTGGGCTGAGGAAAAGTGCAAATTTGTACCTAGAAGGGAGTGCAGAGTTCCACCAGAATCGGGAGGTGAATTGAGTACCGCGATCCGACACTATGCACTCAGGAAGGCCATGGAGCCGGAATACATGGTGTAGATACAGTTGGCCGGTCTCACGAGCAGATGGGGTACCGATACATGGAACAAAGTGAGCCATTTTTGTGAAGGAGTCCACCACCACCAGTATGCAGGTGTAGGACCCTGACTTGGGCAATTCCACAATAAAATCCAGGGACACCGTGTGCCATGGCCTAGGTGGAGTAGGTAAAGCTTGCAGTAAGCCTGCTGGCTTGCTTGGACGATCCTTGGCCCGGCAGCACGCATCGCAGGTGCTGACATATTGGGCTATGTCAGCTTGGATCCAAGGACACCAGAATTCACGGGTTGCGAGGTGTAGAGTCCGGCACCGTCCAAAGTGCCCGGCAGGCACCACGTCATGGGACAGGTGGAGAATTTCCTCTCTGAGGGGACTGGCAGGTACATAAAGCCGACCCTGGTGCAGGAGCACCCCATGCTGTAGCGTGATTTTGGCTCCTGCTGGCATGTCATCTCTCTGCAGGAGTTGCCTCTGATTCTGGGCCCAGGGATTGAGAAGTTGTTGCTGCTGAATACGTGCCTGCAGCGAGGGCTGCTCTGTCCCCGCGGCAAATACAGTCTGTGGCAACACCGTTGCCAAAGGGGGTACAGATTCTACAGGGGTGCAGTATTCCGGTTTCCAGGACAAAGCATCTGCCCAACGGTTCTGTGTACTTGGAATGTATTTAATTGTGAAATTGAACCGGGAGAAGAACAGTGACCACTGGATCTGACGCTGATTCAGCCGACGTGCTGTTTGCAAATGTTCCAGGTTCCTATGGTCTGTCCAGACTTGGACTGGGTGCCGGGCCCCTTCAAGGTGATGGCGCCAGACCTCGAAAGCAACTTTGATCGCCAGGAGTTCCCTCTCCCAGATGGTGTAATTCCGTTCTGAAGGAGTCAGTTGGCGGGAATAGAAGGCACATGGTTGGAGCGGCTGGGTAGGCTGTACCCACTGGGAGAGCACAGCACCCACAGTGGTACTGAAGGCATCAGTTTCTACTATAAAAGGCAAGTCAGGGTTGGGATGTTGCAGGATAGGGTCCACGAGGAAACGTGCTTTTAGGGCCTGGAATGCTTGTTGTGCTGCTGCATCCCATCGGAATGGCTCCTGCGGTCGTAACAACCTAGTCAATGGCTCTGCGAAAGCTGTATAATTCTCCACAAACTGACGATAGTCATTCGCAAAGCCGAGGAACCGTTGGAGGTCCTTACCGTTTCGAGGCGGCTGCCACTGCACTATGGTGTCCACTTTGGTAGGATCCATCTGGACGCCCTGAGGGGAGATGCGATGTCCTAGGAAGTCAATAGTGGTCTGGTGGAATGCACATTTTTCAAGCTTGGCATATAGCCGATGTTCACGCAGATGTTGCAAAACAATCTGAACATGGGTGACATGTTGGGCCAAGTTCTGTGAGTAAATGAGGATGTCATCCAAGAAGACAACCACGAACTGGTCTAGGAGATCTCGGAACACCTTATGGATAAAACGCTGAAACACCACAGGAGCATTACAAAGGCCAAAAGGCATCACCAAATACTCGTAGTGGCCATAACGGGTGCTGAATGCGGTTTTCCATTCATCACCGGCTCGGATACGGATGAGGTTGTAGGCACCCCTCAGGTCGAGTTTGGTGAACACGTGTGCGCCATTCACCAGTTCTAGGAGCTCAGAAATCAAGGGCAATGGATTCAGGTCCTTGATAGTGATCTTGTTCAGGGCGCGGTAGTCGTTACACAGCTGAAGCTCCCCACACTTCTTCCTCACGAAGAGAACAGGTGCTGCTGTTGGGGATGCTGAGGATCGAACGAATCCTCGCTGTAGGTTCTTGGTCAGAAAGACCCTCAAGGCTGCTCGCTCCAGGTCAGACAGCCGACAGACAGGAAGCGGTGCACCAGGCTGCAATTCAATCCCACAATGATCAATGATGGGGGAGCTGGTCTGCCCCCTTTTCGTCAAAAACGTCCTGGTAGGGCTTATAGACCTCAGGGAGGCTTGAAGTGTCTGGGGTCATAGCTACCCCTACCGTCAAGTGGGTTCCTTGGTGAGGACATGGTCCCTGGAAGTGGAGTTCCCGTGCTACCCAATCGATACATGGGTTGTGGAGCATCAGCCAGTCCATTCCCAGTACCAAGGGGAATCGTGGCATGTGTGCGATATCTAAACGTATGGTTTCCTGATGATGCTGGATGAATAGGGTCAAAGGTCGAGTTTCTTGTGCAACCGGTCCAGAACGCAGAGGCCTCCCATCAATGGCTTCCACTGGGATAGCCATAGCCTTGTTCTGCAGGAGAATCTGGTGCTGGTTGGCAAAAGTCCGGTCCATATAGGAGCGTGAGGCCCCAGAATCCACCAAGGCATGAGTCAGGATCTAGGGACCCCCCGAAGGATACAACCGCACAGGGACTAGGACGTGACAAGGTCCTCCCCAGAGTGGGCCATCTGTTTCTGTTGTCCGTCCCAGGTAGCTAGGCCCAGTGGCACCTGGGAGTTGGAGTTTCCCGACCGGGGTTGCTTCGCAGGACAAGCACTGGCAAAGTAGCCTGGCCCCCACAGTACAGGTAGAGATTGGCCTTGCGACGTCGCTCCTTCTCCACCGCAGTAAGCCGTGGGTGGATGGCCCCTAGTTGCATAGGCTCCCCAGCATCTGTTGCTGGCCAGGGCGTCGGTCCAGTGGGTGGAAGGGACTGCAAAGGTAGCCGATTTGTCCCCTGGCCCCGGCCGGCACTCCTGGTGAATCTTCTATCTTCCAGGCGCCCATCAATCTGCAAGCACAGGGTCATCAGGGAGTCTAGGGTAGCTGGTCTCTCAACCCGGGAGACTTCATCCAGTACTTGGTCTGACAGGCCCTCCAAGGACTGATCACATAAAGCCCCATCATTCCAGTCCAGGTCCTGTGCCAAAAGCCTGAACTCAGCGGTGCAAGCAGCCACAGACTATTTTCCTTGCTGCAACCAACGGAGCTGTTGGTTGGCCCTTGCCAGCTTCTGTGGGTCAGAGTAGGCTGCCGTAAATTGTGCCAGGAAGGCAGCATAGTTACTCAACATATGAGAGTCTGCTACAAGCAGGGGCGTGGCCCATTTGGCTGCCTGGTCCTTTAACAGACTTAAAATGAAGGCAACCTTGGTTTGCTCATCGGGGAAATCACGCTGTCTCACCTTCATAAACAGCTTGCACTGAGCCAGAAACAAAGGAAAGTCTGCTGGTTTACCTTCAAATTTCTCTGGCAAGGCCACAGGGCATTTACTTGCAGGTAGGTCTGGCGCTGGAGCAACTGCCATAGCAGCCAACTGCTGCTGCACAGCTACAAGTGCCTGATTAAGTTGTTGGAACTGACCTTGCAAAGCTCTGTTATCAGCAGTTACGGCTGCTAATTGGCTTCTCAGCGCTTGGTTTTCTGAAGAGAGTGTAGCTAAAGCAGCTGCAGTCTCATCCTCCATCATGGCTGGGAGCCAGGCAGTTGCTTTTTGTGGGCGGAAGCAAGCTGTGCCGGCGTAGGCCAAGGGCTGGGCGGTGCCCGCAGTCCTCAGATGTGCGGGAGGTATCTAGCCCCTTTCGGAGCAGGCGACAAAGATTATGCTACCTACCAAGGTCAGAAGTCAGAGGTGTCGTCAAAGCAGGCAGGAGTCAACGGCCGGAAAGATTAATCAGAGGCGGTAGCAGGAACACAGAGAAACTGCACGGTTGCTTCCGCAAAGTGAAAGCATGCCTGCACTGCCTTATCAGTCAGTGCACTTCCAAGCTAGGCTTCATCCTGAAAAGACTCAGCACCAGTTCTCTGTCTGCTTAGCCTCTCCAAGCGAGCACTCCTCCTTCTACCTTGCAAAACTACACGCTGCCGAGTCCTGATATGCCTATCAGGTTCAGGTGAGCTTGGAGAGCTGCCATTCTCAGCTTCCGCTGCAGGAGTTGGGGGAAGAGTAGCTTCTGTCTGCCCTTGTTCCATCTCTCTGCCTAGCTGTGGTTCCTGCTGAGTTGTTTCAGGCTCCTGTGCTACTGACTGCAATGGAGGTACTGAAGGCCCAGAGGCAACCTGTTCCTCCACTTCAGCTTCAGAGTCCTCCGAGTCCTCAGCTCCCAAGGCAGGGCCCATGACACCTAGCTTGTTTCCAGCCCAGCGGTAGAAGTCCTAGAGGGGAAAAGCCCAGGCTATTTAATTTGCCTTCTATGGCAGTGATCCATTTTGACCTGAAGATGTTTCTCAAAATCAGTGGAAGGAGACACCTAGGGAGAAAATTAATTTTTAACCATAGGTAAAGAGACGTCAAACAGTCCCTCACCTCGACCTTCATCATGCCAGTTTCTAGATGAACCACAGAATCTGACATGAATTATGGTAACTGGAGGACCACTCTTAAGAAACTTAGATTGCACCCACTTGATAGAGGTAAAGAATGAAGGTGAGCGGCCATGATTCATTTCATACAGCATCTGCACTAGTGTTTTTGCCTGAAAAAGCTTAAGGGTGGCCGGCACATGTGCCCCTTTGTCTGAAGACAACTAATTACAGAGGGGGCAGATCTCTCACCGAGATTAGCAATATAGGTATTGTGGGCAGACGTAGTGCTGGTTTGGAGAGAGTGGACGGGGAGAAGCTTTTCTCTCTCTCTCTCTCATAATACTAGAACGCGGGGTCATCTGCTTAAGCTGGAGGGTGAGATTCAAAACTGATAAAAGGAAGTATTTCTTCACACAACGCATAGTTAAATTAGGGAACTCCCTGCCCCAGGATGTGGTGATGGCTGCCAACTTGGAAGGCTTAAGAGGGGAGTGGACATGTTCATAGAGGAGAGGGGTATTCATGGCTACTAGTTAAAATGGATACTAGTCATGATGCATACCTATTCTCTCCAGGTTCAGAGGAGCATGCCTATTATATTAGGTGCTGTGGAACACAGGCAGGATGGTGCTGCTGCAGTTGTCTTGTTTGGGTGCTTCCTAGAGGCACCTGGTTGGCAAACAGACTGCTGGACTTGATGGGCCTTGGTCTGATCTGTGCCATTTAATTATGCTGATCTTCAACTCAGCGGTATTTAAACTGTTTTAATATCCTTGATGTTGGATTGTATTTTAATGAATTGACTTGACGTTAACTGCCCTGATCCCCGCTTTGCCAGGGGAGGAAAGGATATAAAAAAAGCTTATTAATATTATTATTATACTTGCCCCTGGGCCAGCCAGGCTGTTTGGGTCCCTCTATCTGGCCATGCTGAATATTGCTTTCGCTGTCACCCCACCTTCTCGAGGCTCCCAAAAGGAAGCAAGAAACAAATGTATGGCTGTTCAAATTTTGTCACAGAATTTTGATTCCCACATTAGCCCAGAGGCACAATTGTATTGGCAGCAATTTGCTCCTCTGGCACCTACGAAAGTTCCTTACTGTCAGCCAGGGCATCCATTCGGGCCCCGGATAAGCAAGCTCCGTTCCCTCTCCCCCCACCCCGTGCTCATTCTTTCTCTCGCTCAGAATTAGCCTTTCAATAGACATCCGCTGTGAGCTAGCTGGAGCCGCAGGACTATGCCTGGGAGCCCGAGAGATCGCCCGGTCGTCTACTAGTCAATTTCACCAGTATGTCTCTTAATGGGCAATCACCAGCAAATACTTCCTTATTGTAAACTTGTATCTTTTCTCATTCAGGACAGCTCTGCTGCATCTCATCCTTTTGTGTTCTGCCATTATGTGTAATCAATTCTATAGTATGTTCCCTATAAAGATGACCAGTATTTCCCCCATCTGTATTCTGACCTTAAGTTTGTATGGATCTACTGAACTCGTTTTGCTTTCTTAATAAAACTTTTAACTCACTGCACCGTCTGGAGTGAAGTTTACTATTACTGATATGCAACGAGGTACTGAAGTCTTGACAGTAGGTCAGAATCACAGTTTTCCTTAGCCTTCCTTTTTATTTTTATTTTAGTTGATTTTTGTGTGTGTGTGTTTAGTGAATAGTTAGTATTAATATGTCTGCAAGATCCTCAAATCCGCTCTCCGCGGGAGAGGACCTCCGTCAGACCGTCATTGATATTGATGTTGGCCTGAAAGAAACGACCCCGGAGCAGCGCCCGCCCGGGCTTACCGATTTCCCTGGGATGCCGATGTGGACCTCCTTACCCATGCAAGTTGCGCAGCGACGGAGAATCGGGGCGAGCGAACAGGCAGCGTCGGAACCTTGGGGCGGGTTGTACCGAGGACTGCTAACCGATTGGTACAACCAGGGGGAAGAGCGGAGCCGGGAGGTCATTCCTAGGGAATGGTTGGAAGGACCCTCGATCACCCACGCTCCGGTCACCCCAGCCCCCATCGCCATGGAGGAAACCATCCTGCTACACGGACAGAACCAGGTGCTGGCTCGACAGAACCGGGACCTACAGGCACAGATGAGCATTCTGCAGAGGGACTTGGCTGCAGTTTTGGGGGCAGTGAGGGCTCTCAGACAGCCCTCGCAGCAACCCCGAGCCAGCTAGCTGCCTGCTGCTGAACCACCTGTCTGTGTATAGGCGCCCTTACCCAGGAGCCCTACTGCCAGGGATCTGAAGGTGTCCTTTGACGGATCCAGCGTGCAGTTACCCCATTTCCTACTCCAAGTCTCCAGGTTCATGAAGGACCAAGGGGAGACTTTTTCCCCGGAAGAAGCCCGGGTCAGGTACGTGATCAGCCTACCGGAGAAAGAAGTAATGGAATGGGCAGTGACGGCGGCAGAGACTATGCCCAGGGTCTTGAGGTCCCTGGATGAGTTTTTGTCTGCTCTGCGACGCCGTTTTGAAGACCCTCATAGGGGAGAGAAGGCCAAGATTGCTATGCGGCATTTGAAACAGGGGGCCCGCTCCATAATTGAGTACGCCCAGGACTTTCAATCCCTATCCTGTAAGATAAGGGTACTGAGTGAGGCTACCAAGGTTCAGCAGTTTTGTGAAGGACTGCTTTGGGAAGTGCTGGACGGCTGCCTGACCCTAGGAGACCCAGAGTCGGTAGAGGAATGGATTAAACTGGTGGCCTTGGTGGAGACTCGTAAGCAGACCCTCCAGTTCTCCAAGGATCGCCCATCAAAGGAGCCCCCCGAGGGTCCCGCCAAAGGGGGCAATGCAGCGGAACCGCTGTGAGACGGAAGGAACCCAGGGGGCTTCAGCCTGGAAAAGGCGCGCCGTTTCAAGGAAGGAGCATGTCTCCAGTGCGGGAGGATGGGCCATTTTGCGGCGAAATGCACCAGCTCATTGGCGGAGTTGTCAGGCAACTGAGCGCCCCAGGAGCGGGAAACCACCCCAACTGGGACCCTGGATTGGAGAAGAGCAGAGGGGACAGCCAGCCGACGTGGAGCGGCGGCACTGCAAGTGGAACCGGCATCTGGTCCGTACAGCCTTAGCCCTCAAAGCCGCTCCAGAGACCCCTCGCTGGCAAAAAACGAGGACAGCCTTCTGTGAACGAGCCGGCACGGAGGGCACCCTCGGAAGATTCCAAACCGGCTCCGAGTAGGGTGAGTGACCAGGGGGAAACTTTACTGCTGCCTGTTGTGTTGCGGAACCCCCGGGGAGGGGAACCTATTGCTGTTGTTGCTATCCTGGACTCCGGGTGCTCCCGGACCTTAATAGATCAGGCTGTGGTGGAACGCCTGAAGGTCGGAACTCTAGAACTGGACCAGCCCTTGCATTTCCATCAGATGGATGAGAGTGATTTACCCAGCCATGCTGAATATTGCCTTCGCTGTCACCCCAGCATCTTGAGGCTCCCAAAAGGGATCAAGTAACAGGGCAGGCCTCAAAACAACATATTGCTGTTTTAAGATTTTGATTCACACATCAGCACAATGGCACAATCCCAATGACAGCAATTTGCACCTTTGGCACCTTACCCAGAGAGGCCACACTCCTGTAGTTCTCCAGCATGACTTCCTTGTAGAGAGCTCTTTGGTCCGGATCCAGCAGGGCCCACTCTACCTCAGTGAATTGCACCGATACCTCCTCAAAAGAAACTGGAGACTGAAAGAAGAAGCAGATTCCCTCGTCAGAGAAAATGCAAGGCGAATCTCTGGGGGGGGGGCGCTATGGAAGGGGGCAGGATGAAGAATTCAGCATGTGTAAAAGGAGTGGCATTCACAGCCTCTTGCTTGGGCCCCTTAACAACTGCAGGAGAAAAGCCCCCCGGAGAAAGGGGTACCGTGGCCGGGTTCCCCAGCTCATCTCGTCTACCTGGACTGGAGGAGAAGCAGCTGTCTCCACACCTCTGCAAAGAGAATGGATCAGCACTGTATCTTCACTGCCTGCAAGGGAGAAAAAAGTGGAAGAAAGGGTATTAGGCTTGACTTCTTGTTTTGTTTTCTTGTGTGAAGCATGTTTTATGCCACCCCATTCCAAAGGTGTGAAACCTTGCCCTATGTACACTCAAAAAAATTGGTAACACTTTGTAGTAAGTTGTGGGAGAGGCGGAAGAGAAGCACAAGGAAACAATGAGACTCCCGGGAGCTCACACATTTCAGACTTCTGTGAGACTTGAAACCTGTCCTGTGAATGGTGGAGATCAAAAACATGGCAGCATCTCTGCAGGATCAGAGTTGAGAAATAAAAAGACTCATTTAGGAATTGGAAGGAGGGCCTTATAACCAAAAAGGAATATAAACACATAACTAGTGTCGAAGGCTTTCACAATCAGAGTTCATAACCTACAGAGTTCTTGTAGGTTATCCGGGCTGTGTGACCGTGGTCTTGGTATTTTCTTTCCTGACGTTTCGCCAGCAGCTGTGGCAGGCATCTTCAGAGGGGTAACACTGAAGGACAGTGTCGAAACGTCAGGAAAGAAAATACCAAGACCACGGTCACACAGCCCGGATAACCTACAAGAACCAACATAACTAGAGCTTGTACGGAGAGTGTTAGGAAACCTAAAATTCAGAATCAGCTTAGGCTAGCAAGAGATGCTAAACACAACAAAAAGGGGTTCTTTTCCTATATACAGAGTAAGAGTAAGAACAAGGACAAGATAAGCCCACTGCAGGGATGAAAAAGTGAAATTTTAACAGGAAATGAAGAGAGGACAGAACTGCTCAATTCCTACTTTTCCTCAGTCTTTTCTTGCGAGGGAAGCGGCACTCAACATGGCAGTAAATAGAACCCATGATGAAGGAAGGGATTTGCAGTCTAGGATTGGCATTGGGTTAGTGCTCAAACACCTAGTTTCTTTAAATGAAACAAAGTCCTCAGGGCCAGATGAACTGCATCCAAGGGTACTCAAAAAACTTGCTGATATAATTTCTGAGCCTCTGTCCACTATTTTTCAAAAGTCTTGGAGAACAGGTGAGGTGCCAGAAGACTTCTATACAAGGAAAGGTTTTTGAACAAATCATCAAACAGTCAGTTCGTGAGCATTTAGAAAGAATGGATCTGATTTCTAAGAGCCAACACAAGTTTCTCAAAACAAGTCATGCTAGACTAATCTTATCTCCTTTTTTTTGAGAAAGTTACTACCTTGCTGCATCAGGGGGATGCTGTAGACATAATTTATAATTTCACTAAGGCGTTTGATAAGGTTCAGTAAGGCATTTGATAACGTTCCACATAATATTCTTGTTGACAAATTGGGGAAATGTGGTTTAGATCCTATTACTGTTAGGTGGATCTGTGACTGGTTGACAGATCGCACCCAAAGAGTGGTTGTTAATGGTTCCTCTTCCACTTGGAGAGGAGTGACTAGTGGAGTGCCTCAGGGATCTGTCCTGGGCTCTGTGTTGTTCAACATCTTTATAAATGATTTGGATGAAGGAATAGAGGGGATACTTATTAAATTTATTTATTAAATGGGGGGGTAGCAAACATGGCAGAAGACAGAGCCAGGATACAGGATGATCTTGACAGGCTGGAGAATTGGGCTAAAATCAATAAAGTGAACACATGAAGCTGCCTTATACTAAATCAGACCCTTCCCCTCCACGTGGTCTACCTGTCTATACATATTATCTGACAACTCCTCGTCTTTGTAGAGCTTTTTGCTTGGCTAGATTGAATGCTAATCCTTCTATGGTAATGCAGGGCAGAATTCTGAATATACTATACTCAAGACAGGATCTGCCCTTGCTCTTCTGGCTCTATTGACTCATTAGCTCATGCCCTTTTGGAATGCCGTTTTTACGAGGAACTTCGATTGCACTATATTTCCCCCCTTTTAACATACAAATCCAATGCCTCTGTGACTGACATAATGCCTTTTTTACTAAGCAATAGGGACCCCAAGGCTACATTGTCAGTGGCAAGATTTGTTTCAGTCCTTATATCCCTCCAACACTAGTTATATGCTGCTCAAGATCAATTGATCAAGGAGCTTCTAAGGGATAAAGGAAAGGAAATCAGACCCTTGGTCCATCAAAGTCAGTATTGTCTACTCAGACCGGCAGCGGCTCTCCAGGGTCTCAGGCAGATATCTTCAACAAAGATAAATGTAAAGTTCTGCATCTAGGTAGGAAAAAGCAAAGGCATAATTATAGGATGGGGGAGACTTGTCTTAGCAGTAGTGTGTGTGAAAAGGATCTTGGGATCTTAGTAGACCAAACACTGAACATAAGTCAGCAGTGTGAAGCAGTAGCTAAAAAGGCAAATGTGATCTTGGGCTGCATCAACAGGAATATAGTGTCCAGATCATGTGAAGTGATGGTATCGCTTTACATTGCTCTGGTTAGACCTCACCTATTGTGTTCAGTTTTGGGCACCACAATTTAAGGATGTAGACAAGCTGGAACGTGTCCAGAAAAGGGCAACAAAGATGGGGAGGGGTCTGGAGATAGTCCTATGAGGAAAGGTTGAAGGAGCTGGGTGTGTTTAACCTGAAGAGAAGAAGACTGAGAGGGGATATGATAACCATCTTCAAGTACTTGAAGGGCTGTTATATAGAGGATGGTGCCGAGTTGTTTTCTGTTGCCCCAGAAAGTTGAACCAGAACCAACGGGTTGAAATTAAATCAAAGGAGTTTTAATCTTGACATTAGGAAGAATTTTCTAACAGTTAGAGCGGTTCCTCAGTGGAACAAACTTCCTCGAGAGGTGGTAAGTGCTCCTTCCCTGGAGGTTTTAAAGAAGAGGTTAGATGGCCATCTGTCAGCAGTGCTGATTCTATGATCTTGAGAGGGAGGAGATCTTGGCCATTTTCTGGGAATGGAGCAGGCGGGAGGTAGTTGTGAATTTCCTGCATTGTGTAGGGGGTTGGACTAGATGACCCTGGTGGTGCTTTCAAACTCAATGATTCTATTCTTTGATTCACCAGGTGCCCCAATCCCATCCAGGCACAATGAGTCCTTACTGCGTGAGAGGGCATCTTTGGCACACGCCGGGGCCCAGATCCGCCGCCCTTCCTCCAACCGAGTACTTTCTGTCTCACAAAACTTAGCTTCCATCTTCATGGATGGACCGCACCTCTGAAACAGCAGTGAGGGAGATAGGTAAGAGATGGAAGGGAAGACACCAAGGAATGGATACAGCCCCGCTCCCAGACTGTGCTCCTTTCTATCAGCAGATAGGGTTTTCCTCCAACCCTGGGGCATTATCTGGAGGGATAAGAAATTCCCTAGAAGCAGTGGCTACTGAGGCAGGTTGTTAAATCTCCCATTTGGAAGATTAACATTTGGACAAATATCAGGCAGGGAACCTTTAGGGTAAGGTCAAATATCGTTGCTTGAATTGGAATACCTGGAAAGAGAAGCCCTTACCTGTTTTGCCTGCCTCTTTTCTTCTGCCTGACTCAGGAGGAAACCTTCGGCCAAGGCCACCGCTTGGGAACTGGTCTCAGGCCCGCATCCTCTGATCCAGCGCCACATTTCCTGGGGCAGGATGGTCAGGAACTGCTCCAGGATCACCAGATCTAGGATCTGCTTCTTGGTGTGTTTCTCTGGCTTCAGCCATTGTTTGCAAAGTCCATGGAGCTGGCTGCAAACCGCTCGGGGCCCATCAGCCTTACAGTAACGTAACCGCCGGAAGTGTCGGCAATATACTTCTGTGTTCTGGGGCTCCTGATCCCAGTTCTCTGGCACCACTCTCTCCCAGGATTCAATGCCACTCCCAGCTTGGATGAGCTGGGGGCCTTTCCTTGCTCTCTTGCCAGGTTCAGGTCCTTCTGAATTCTGCTCTTCCATCTCCTTCCCCTTCTATTGGGTGACCTCTGACTGTGAACAGACCTGTTTACTCACTTGGCTGTGAAGAGAGGCTTCTCCCTGTGGGGGAGGGGGAAGAGACAGATAGCAACGTGCCAGAAAGAAAACAAAAGGAAATGAAGACACACAGTGGATCAGAACAAAATAGCCACTTGTGGTTTGTAATATCATTTCGTTATAAGACATACCAAGCTTTTTTAGAAATGCCTGTTAGGTTCTTTAAAGATGCTACAAGCTTGTGTCTGATTACTTTGTGTCAATCCGTCCTCAGGGCTTTGGATGGCTACCCAAAGCCACAGTAGTCTCCCCCAATGACTTACTTCCACGTAAACAAGACAGTATAAAATAGAGAACTAAAATTATTGAGTTTACACAAAATGTAATTATACAGGCAAGCGCAATTAAATTGAAGTGGGTCAGTGTTTTTCAGTGGCTATGCTCTTAGAATTGACCCTGAGAAGAAGTATGTTATCTTATTCAGTTAGACACCTACTAAGCAGGACTTTCTTGCCGAAGTAAGCTTTATTATTGAAATGCTTCAAAAAATATGAAAAGATATAAATGTTTGTATGGTTTATTTAATCTAATATATATGCACGTAGATGGTTACAAAGTCCTAAAATGTTACTAAGTTTAGACATTATGAGTCTTAAACACGTTCATGTAGGACTGTCGATTTGGTTCGGCCCAAACCAAAAAACAGCCGAATTTCCCCCGATTCAGCCGTTTTTAGTTCGGGACGAACCGAACTCAAAAATGGCGGGAAAACGGGGGAGCCGAATTCATCAAGTTTGGGAGTTCACAAATAAATTCGGCAAATTCGGGGTGCAGCAGCATAACCGTCAGTAAGCAGCATTCTCCCCCGGCCAATCGGTGGCCAATCTGTGTCTTCTTTTGGCCAATCAGTCAGGATTGAGTACTGGAGGAATCAGCTGCTGCGCAGCCCGGCCGGGGAGAGAGAGAGAAATCCTCGTGGGGGGGTGCGTGTGCACATTTGCTCCTTTCCATGGCTGCAGGGGGTGCATTTTTGGAGGTACAGACCCCAAACTTTCAGCGGAGCTTCAGACAAGCCTTCTTAAGAGACCCCCCAAGTTTTGTAAACATTGGGTCAGGGGGTCCCAAGATATGGGCTCCACCCCTTTTCCTTCCCCCCTTTTCCATTTCTGTGGCTGCAGGGGGCGCTTTTTTGGGGTGCAGCCCCCAAACTTTCAGCATAGCGTCAGACGAGCCTTCTTAAGATACCCCCCAAGTTTTGTAAAGATGGGTTCAGTGGGGGCAGAAATATGGGCTCTCCCCTTTTCTCTTTCCATGGCTGCAGGGGGTGCATTTTTGGGGGTGCAACCCCCAAACATTCAGCATAGCTTCAGATCAGCCTTCTTAAGAGACCCCCCAAGTTTTGTAAACATTGGGTCAGAGGGTCCCGAGATATGGGCTTTCCCCTTTTCCCTATTGGGATGAATGGATCACCCGATCCTGTATGCATCTCCAGAGCGGCAAAACCTCCCGTGCTTAAATGGAATCGTATTGGATTACCCAGTCCTCCCAGCCCCTCCTGATGGAACAGAAGACAGCCATAGTAAGACCCCTTTGGGGGCTTTAATCTATAATTTTTCTCCTGTGTGTGTGTGTGGAGGGAAAGCAGAGTCTATGTGTGTGTGGGGAGGGAGCAGTTTCTGTGGGGGGTGGGTGGGGGAAGCCAAAGCGGGCTTTCGCCCGTTCTGCCTGGGGTGTGTGTGCCCCCTCGAGTCTCTCTCCCTGGTTTGAGGGGGGCTTCAGTTGTGTGTCCTCAGGTTTTCAATCATTCATAAGATCGGTTAGGTCTATTTTGATGCTTGCTCAAAACTGGTTTTCAAATGGTGACTTAAAGAATGCATTTGCCTGGTCCCGAGTCCCATGCAAAAGGGGAAATTCCACCCCTCCTGCTCATTATGCATAGTTAGCTGCCTCTGTCCCTTTCCATGGTTTGCAAACTCCCAGGTGTCAGATGTTGCTTTGAATGGTTGCAAAGGTGTTGCTTTACATGGTTGTGTTGCTTTGCAGTTGTATTGCTTTGCAAACTTCTTTACACCTGCCCCGCTGCAGCTCAGCTGTTTGTCGGGGCTGGGAGCTTTGTGCGTGGGCCCCCCTGACCCAATCTTTACAAAACTTGGGGGGTCTTGCAACAAGGGTCCTTTGAAGCTCTGCTGAAAGTTTGGTACCTCTACCCCAAAAATGCCCCCCCGAGCCGTGGAAAGGTGCGGTTGTGTTTTTAATGGCTTTGTTCGGCCGAATTTTTTTCCCGAACTTTGAATTCGCGCTGATTTGCACGGACCCGAAGCGGGGGAGTTCGGACTTCGGCATATCCCGAATCTAAACGGGCCGAATTCGGCCGAATCCGAACTATACTGAATTTTTTTTAATTCAACAGCCCTATGTTCATGTATGCAAGCAATCTTAAACAATCTCTATACCTCTACATGAGTTTCAAACCTTAAAACAATAATAATATTTCATTCAGAAAATATAACAGTTACAGAAATCTTGTAAAAATGGTTAGTGCTATGATAAAATAAGTAGGCATACTTTACCCATTTGTGAACCTCCCCAGTACGTCAGGACTAGAGAGATCTGAAAGTTCCCAATTCATGTTAAGGATGAATAGACCTTTTAGGTCCTCTATGTGTTATTTTAGTCTTTAAATATCTTTGGTGTATGCAATAGTCAGAGAGATCTCTAATTTCATGAGTTCATATTAGAACTGAAGGTCTGAGCTTTTACAGCATATTTTCAGTCCATGCCAGGACCATAGAGAAATCTCTGAGGTTTCTCAGCCTATGAAAGGACGGAGTCTATGAGTCTTTCCTTTTGTATGCAAGGCCTTTGATCTATGCTAAGATCAGGGAGATCTATGTGTGTATGCATGTCATCTGTAGCCTTGTCAGAACTTGAAAGCTATCTCAATGTAAAAAGAGTTCTGTGTAAGAACTGAGTTCAGAAGCCTCTCTGTTAGAGAGATCTCTGACTCATGCATGTCTGCAAGGACTGAAATGCCTATGTAAGGCTAGATAGATCTTAGTGAAAACTTCCCAATACCTGCAAGTATTCAGGAGTTTTCAGTGCCTCCACACAAAGGATGGAGAGATCTATAAGTCAGAGTCTCCATCTTATTTAAAAGATGGAGAAGTTTGTGGGCACTTAGTCCAGACATCCAGTCCTTGCAAGGGCTGGATATCTTAAAGATTTAGGGATTTATCCAGTCTTATGAAAAGACTTGTAAATATTGGAGAAATCTGTAAGTATTCAGTCCACGCAAGGACTAAACACTTAGAGAGACTTTTTAGGCAAGAAAGTCTCAACCTAGATGTAAAGTCTAAGAGCCTCAATCCACGCAAGAATCAAGGTCCAAAGTCTTTACATCCCAGGTAAGGGATGGAGAGATCCATTCAGGCCAACGGGTATTAACCTGTTAGGAACTCTAACTCTTGGCTAGGAAATTCCTTCGTTTATATCTTTCAAGATCAGTATCCTTGACAGTATTTGGTTGGATCTGATCTTGAGATATACCTTGATACATGTGCGCACCACATGTCCTCTGGGCCACAAGTCTTTTGCGCTTATCTTATAAGGATTTCTTGTTAGGTCATTTGCTGACCATAACTATAAACTAAATATTCAGTTTGTGTCTCTGCTGTGGGTATGTAATGGCTGATTTTACCTGCATTCCCATCTTCTGAATCTTAAGGTCAGAAGGAATCATTCCTTTATCTTATAAGACGTTTCTTTCATTTTGAAACCTTAAAACTCACATTATATGATTACATTACATCATTAGGTCATAGTTAGTAACACATTACCAGAGTACAGGAGCAAAAGTCAAAAACACTTTGATGCTGCCTGCGTTTCAGTGGAGAACATCCTGGAAGCCTCCTTGCTGGCTTTAAGGTCGCTCTGAATATCCTCAGAAACAAGCGCCTTTTTAAGAGGGCTATCTATCAAGGACAGATAGTGTAAAAGTGTTTTCTGGCAAGACGCAGCAAAGGAATATTTTGGTTTTGTTCCCTTCTGAAAAACAAGCCTCTGAACTAGGAATTTCAATAGGAAAATTATACAAACTCTCCAGCTCTATACATTCCTATATCTATATACATTCCTATATCTATATTTTTAGGTTCAAAATCTCCTAACATTATTTTAATACATATCAAAAGTAGTTGCCTGTTAGAACATTATCAGAGTTCAGGGGTCCTTCAATCTCTGACTGCTGAGCTCCAGTCCAAGAAAATCTGATTTGGTCTTCAGAAGCATGCATAATTAAAACGTATCTATCTGAGTAATCTCTGAAGTCACTTAGCACAATCATGTGGCTATTTCTAAGTACCTGGTTGGCTATTGTAATCAGCAAAATCAGCACAAACACATCTATTCACTTTAACACATGATGAATACATTTCTGAACTAGCTAGGTAGAAGGCCATAAGCTGTCTCATCAAAATAAATTTCCCAAACTTTCCCAGCTAACATCAGCTAAATACTTTCCCAGGCCTAAAAACTACAAGCGCCAGATGACATAGCTAACAGGAGTCTCCTTACAATGAGGATGACATCATTGCCACTGCAATAGACAATGGACAGAGCACTGGGACGTTTGCATAACCATCCTTGTGGCTGTCCTATCAAGATACTGCTCCCCCCTTATTTTCGCAATGGTTTGGTCCTGCATTCCTCCCCCTCCCAAAAGCCCCTTTCAGCTCACCAGACCCCTCCCACCTGGTTGTCAACCTCCAGGTGGGGTGTGAAATTTTCCCAAAATTACCACCGGGTGACAGAGATCAGTTCCCTCTGGGGAAAATGGCTGCAATGGAGGGTGGACTCAATAGCATTATACTCCACTGAGCTGCCCCCCCAGCCCTGAACCCAGCCCTTTTCAACATCCACTCCCAAATGTCCAGGGATTTGCCCTACGAGAGTTGGCAACCCCGTGAGCACCCTGGCTGAAAAAGATCCCAGCCTTCCTCCCTAACAAGATGTAAAAGCTTATCCCCCAAAGACTTACTTCCAAGAAACCTCCCAGGATCTGGCTGCAGGACCTTTCCCCCTGTGCCGCAAAGCCCTTCCTGTTCCTCTTGGGCAGTGCAGAAGCAAACCCTTCCACCCCCACAGAAAAAAAAACCCGTTTTATCTTCTCGTCTCCCCCTCGACTTGTTTGGCTTCTCTAGCAAAAGGCTCCTGTCCGTTCATCCCTTTCAGTGCTGCAGAGAAATTATTAAAAGCTGTCCTTTCCATCAGGAGCAGTGCTCACACCCAGGGAGGCTGGACTGGACTTCAGCCGGGCCGCCATCAGAGATAGCTGAGGAGCTCAACAGGGCTGCCACGGAGTAACCCTGCACATGGTTGCGTTCCTGGGGTAACCCATCTGGTTCAGCCATCTCAGGGTTACACAAAGACAACAAGGGTCTCTGCCGCCTTTGCCACAAAACATCCTTGTGTGTGTGTGTGTGGAGGAATCAGTCTCTTTAGGAGCAGATCCTAAAAAATCCATCTGCAGAGCTGATGTGGAGACGAAGGGGCAGAGCCCTGAAAAGCTCATAATATCATTGACTGGGAGGGGGTGTCCGTCTCCACACCCCCTCCTCCTTTGTCCCTTCCCCCTGAAATAATACTCCGTGGTTTTCCATCTTCCATGGCTCCTGGAGGGTGAAATGCATGCTCAGGACCCTCTTCTGCACACCTATACGATTCCCCCCCCCCGCAACCCACACCCTTTTTGGGTGCCCTACAGACAGGAATTGGACCAAAAAGATTACAGAAATGCTGCAGCTCCGTTGAAGTTGGGCGCAAAAGGGGGCTGGGTAAAAGTGGGATCTAGATTAATTTAAAACTGAACCTCATGAAATCATGTGATTTTTTTCTTTACATGAATCCTCACTATTTTTTCATCGAATCATTCCAGATTTACTACCAAATTACACATCATAACCATGGCCACAAATCAGGAGCTAAAACTAGACTATGGGGTGTGAGAATGGGGGGGGGGGCTCCCAGTTCACTGCTTCCCCCTTCCTTTCTCAATGGTTGGGGTCTTGCATAGACAGTGTCTGAACCTACATTCCTCCCCTTCCCAAAAGCCCCTTTCACCTCACCAGACCCCTCCCACACATTCCTGCAGCAGGAGGGAGCCCTTCCCCCCACATGCACCCAGGGTAGTAGAAAAGCAGCCCACAAGTCAGAGGACCGGGACTTCAATAGGGAGAAGTGGAGTGGGGATCTCCCTCACCTGTTCCCCAAAGAGCCAAAGAGAAGGCTGCATTTCTTCCTGAGATGGAAGGAAGGAAGGAAGCAAGGAAGGGCCTGCTGGTGCCAGGATGGCAAGAAGCAGGAGGGGCGGAAGGGGAGGGGGCTCCCCCCCTGAACCCCTGCCCCTCCTGAAACTTGATCCATCAGCCCCCTCCCCAGTCGAAAAAGGGCTAGAAGGCCCCTTTTCTAGTCACCTCTCCTGTGGGAGGGTCTTCGTTTCTCGACTCTTCTTTCTTTGGCGACTTCTTGGTTTTGCACAAAGAGGCTCTGTCTGGCCCAGGAAGGTGGGGTGTGAGAAAGGGGGGGAAGGGGGCTGTTCCCCTCTTCTCTGTCCCCCCCTTTTTCCTCTATGCTTTGGGTCTTGCATAGCAGTCTCTGAACCTACATCCCCCCCCTCCCCAAAGCCGCTTTCAGCCCACCAGACCCCTCCCAGACATTCAAACCTTCCTTCTGTAGGGAGGGAGCAGGAAACGCCCCCTCCCCCCCCCCACACACGTTTCTCTCTGGGACTGGGGGCACTCTCCCTGCAAGTATGCCCGGGGTCTTCTGTCCCCCCCCCCCCACTGAGCCAGGAAATACACTTCCCTCTTCTTGTCCCCTCTTTGCTCTCTGCTCGGGGCTTTGCCCTCCGGAATGAACACGGGTGTCCTCTGCAGACTCGGCCCCGTCTGAACGCGCCTCCTTTACATGCCAGGGGTCTCTTTCACATCCTCCCCCCCCTCTCGAAACAGCCCCTCGCCTGGAAAGAACCTGCTTGTGGGGGGGGGGAGGGTCTGACTCCAAACAGTCGCCCTCCCAACACAGCCCCCTCCTCACCCTGCCTTTCTTTGGCTCGGTGACACCCCCCCCAGGAATCAAAAGGCCCCCCCGGACCCCCCCAGACTCTGCGCTCCTCCCTCCCCCCCAGCCTGCAAACCTGGATCAATCGATGCAGGGAAGGGGCTGCATCTCCCCCCTCCGCCCCCCCACTTCCAGCCTTATGCAGAAAGGGGGGAAGGAAGAGGAGAGCCGGAGGGAGCCGTTCCCCCGGGGGGGGGTTTTGCAGGATTGGGACCCACCCACCTCTGACCTCGCTTCCCCCCCCCCTCCCCACCCTCGGGCCCCCACTTGACTCACTCGGCAGGAGCGGCGGTTTTCCTGCCTCAGAACCCCCACAACGGCCGCCGTCCCGCGGGCGGACGGCGGGAAGGACAGGAAGTGGCCGCTCTAGGATTCTGCGCTCGCTGCCCTTCTGCGGGGCCGAGGCGGTGAGCAGAGGCAGCCCCCCGCCCCTCTGTGGAGGACGCACAACACAGACGCCCCTCCCTCTGCGCCAAAGGGGCTTTGCAGGGGCTTGGGGAGTGGGAGAGGCAGGAGGACCGGGAGGGGCAGAGAAGGAATCGCTGGAGGAGACCAGAAGCATCTGGGGGAAGGGGCGGACCCCCCCCCCCCAGGCATACACACAAACACACACACCACAGCCATCTATCTATCTATCTATCTATCTATCTATCTATCTATCTATCTATCTATCTATCTATCTATCTATCTATCTATCTATCTCTAGATATAGATTGTTAGTCTTTAAGGTGCTACTGGACTCTTGCTCTTTTCTATGATTGGAGTCTCAAAGGAGGGGGGGGGCTGGCAGCAGAGGCCCCTTTCTGCTTTGGGACTGTTATTTTCTCCTCGAAATGGGAAGCCCCCCCCCCCGCCCCGTTAGACCCAGCCGGAGATGGTCTGATTCGGAGCCTGGTAGAAAAGGAGACAAGACGCTAGGAAACTCGAGGACGCCCGGTCCGTTTAGGGATCCTTTGAATCCAGCTCACACTGTTAACGTTGATGAGATCTTGGGATCCATGAAGGCCACCCCTCGTCCCCTGGATCCCTGTTCATCCTGGTGCAGGAAACAATGCCTGGTTTCCTTGGTCTGTCCCAGGTCGCGCAGTGGATTTGTTCTGGGAGTTGTGTACTTGGAACTTGATTTCAAAACGTGTATTGGCCCAATCAGGATTCGCAAAAGAGTCACTTGGGGCTATTGCCAATATTTATTTCCTTAATTCCTTTAAACCCTTCTGTTCTCCCCAGTGGGGGCCCAATGCAGCTTACATCACTCTGTCAAGGAATTTGCCCTGTGTGAGTTGGCAACCCCATAAACATAGAATCATAGAGTTGGAAGGAACCACCAGGGTCATCTAGTCCAGCCCCCTGTACAATGGCCACTGTGTGAACAGACTGATGAACTTGATGGGCCTTGGTCTGATCCAGCAGGGCCTTATGTTCTTAATGCAGGAAATTCACAACTACCTCCCCCCCACACCCCCAGTGACCCCTACTCCATGCCCAGAAGATGGTCAAGATGCCCCCTCCCCTCATGATCTGCCTAAGGCAATAGAATCAGCATTGCTGACAGATGGCCATCTAGCCTCTGCTTAAAAACCTCCAGGGAAGGAGCGCTCACCACCTCCCGAGGAAGCCTGTTCCACCGCTCTAACTGTTAGAAGGTTCTTGGCTTGCAGAAGGTCCCAGGTTCAATCCCTGGCATTTATAGTGAAAAGGATCACATAGGAGGTGATGTGAGAAAACCCCTAACATGAGACCCTGGAGAACCACTGTCAATCCTAGTAGACAGTGCTGACCTTGATGGACCAAGGTTCTGATGTGGTAGAAGGAACCATCATGTGTTTGTATGACTTGCTTGCTTGAGTGGCCATTTAGACACATTTGTTCGGCATGGCATCTGCACTGTGCTTGTGGCCTGATGGGTGTTGGGAGCTTGGCTGAGATGCTCTTGCCATAGCAAAATATAAGAACATCAGAAGAGCCCTCCTGAATCAGTTCGGTGGTCCATCTAGTCCAGCATCCTGTCTCACACTGGCCAACTAGTTCCTCGGGGGGGGGGCAACAACAGGGCACAGAGGCTGATGCCTTCCCCTCACGTTCCCTCCTACCACTGGGATTCAGAGGTTGACTGCCTCTGAAAATGGAGGTTCCCTTTAGCCACCACTGATAGAACAATCCTCCATGAATCTCATTTGAAAGCTGTCTATTCCTGGGGTCCACATTAATTGCCTGGCAGCAAATGCCACATTTTCATCCCTTGCTGTATAAAGAAATATTTCCTTTACTCCAGCTTTAACTTCTGCCCATCAGCTTCATTGGATGCCTTCAAGTGCTGGTCTTTTGGGAGAGGGAGAATTTTTTCTCTTTGTCAACTCTCTCCACCTCATGCATAATTTTATAAACATTTATCATGCCTCCCCTTAGTGGTCTCTACTGTAAAATGAGAAGCCCCAGACTCTTCAGCCTTTTCTTCCTATTACAGTGAAGTCACCCTGCCCCAGGGCAGAAATTTAGTATAAGTATAGCTACCATTTGCTGTGGTACCTTGTCCTTCATTTTGGATCCAGACGCTGTGCCCCATAATTTGCTGTGCGGCTGCTTCTTAGCGAGAGATGCCAGCTGTTGATCGCTCCAACCAGCTGCTCCCCTGGATGTCGTCCTTCTCCTCTGAGAGGTAGATATAAAACTTCCCTCTATCTGTTTTACCTTTAGATCCTGTACCCGTGTATGCTCTTATCTTGTGTTTTCTGTGTGCTTGTACCCCTTTTAATTTTGATGCAAATTGACCATTCCATGGTGTCTTCAAGGGTCTAATTTTATCCCTTTTTTAGTTCATGTACCTGAAGCATAAGGATATGTGAGGGCGATCTGGCTGCAAAGAGCTATCCCATGCAAAGAGCTTCTGCCGCCTTCAACTCTTGTTTGTTTTGCCACTTAATCCTACCTCTTGCAGTGGCTTCTGGTTTCCATCTGTATTGCTTGGATTAAGAGGGATGTCTCTTTCAACAAATTTAGGGATAGAGAGGAATATATCCAAGAGACAGACAGCTGAATAATGATACACAGTATACAAAGTACAGTGAAAATCCCACAGGGAAGATCAAGAAAGAAATAGCTGAATGGATACAGGACGCATTAGTGCATAAGTATATTGACAAACATACACATGATTTCCTCCTGCAAACAGAGTGCCTTAACTCCATTTGCTGTTCATCTTCTAATGTGATTATGCCATCACATGCCAGCAATGCCCTTCCACCCTCTACATTGAACAAACTGGCCAGTCACTGCAACAAAGATTGAATGGACATAAGTCCATTAAATGGACATAAGTCAATCAGAAATCACAACACTGAGAAATCGGGGGGGAGTTTAACCTTTCTGGACATTCAGTTGCTGATTTAAGAGTACTGTAATGGTTCTCCTACAAAGGAATTTCAGAGGTTTTCATTTTTCTGTATGTCATTATACAGCTGTTTCTCATTTATATGTTTGCCTTTAAATACGGGAGGGCTACCGCCCTTCTGTAGATGATGTAGGATCACCATCCGTTTGTATTTTGTGGCTATATGCCTAGACTCTTGGTATGTATGTTTTCATTGTTAATAGTTTTCTTTGGACCTCTGTATTGTACATTGTTTTACACAAATGCTTATACATTATAGAACACATGTTCTCTGGAACGACGTGATTTCGTCGCGGAATTGCCAGATTTGAAAAAGCCTTCTGCGAAATAGGATACCATACCGGAAACCTATAATTTTCTTGGCATTCTGGACTTTATAGCATTCATTCCATACTTTGGCTCTTATTGTTGACACATGTTATGTTTGTACTTGATATTGCTCATTGCATTACCACCTTGCTCTGCTGTTTTTGCATGTTCTATATTATAATTTATAGCATGATATATATGGAGCAGTTCTCTGTTTTTGCGTTATAAGTGCCTTTTCTTTTTTCTTGCAACCTATGAGTTACGGCTGGGGATGTGTCCAATGGCCCATTTAGACCGGGGGGAAGGTCTGATAAAAGACATGCACATCCATTAGTAGGCAGTGCTTGTTGGGTAGCTTGGATTCTTGCATAGGTGCTGACTGGGCCTCTTTCTTTATTTCAGAAGCTCAAGTAGAGGAGATGGTTGGGGGATTCCAAGGGTTCTCTTTGGAAAAAGCGAAGAATGAAGACGCCAAAAGAAACTTCAGGGTTGGAGATGGACAACAGAGGCAGGAGGGAAGCCACACAGCCAAAAGGAGGAATAAGCACAATCTGTCTGAAGGAGGAGGCTTCCGTGAAATCCCAGTCCAAGAAGAAAGGTCAAGCAAAACAAGAAGGAACAAAGACTTCCATGCCAGCTGGAGAATGCACTCCAGGGAGCATGAAAGTGAAAATGTGGCCTTTGGAAAGACCTTCAGTAAGAACATGAATGTTATTTCCAAAAGGCAAATCCCCATAAGTCCATAGGAGATAAATCATATGCTTGGATGGAATGTCGAAAGACGTTTAATTGGAAATCAGCCCTTACTTCACATCAAAGAATTCACTCAGCTACGGAGCTGTATAAATCATCAGACTACAAACCAAGCCTTTCTGTAGAAGCAGGTGTGAATGTCCCTTTAGAGGGTTTGTAAAAAAAAAGGCCCTTAAATGTTTCGCATGTGGATGGAACCACATGGGAATAGCAGACCGCCTTGTGTAGGTGCTAACAGGATTTCTCTTTTTACTCCAGCAGGGGATGATCAGTGGAAAGACGGTGATGAGGAAGTGCATCAGCTTTTCCCAGATAAAGTGAAGCATGAAGATTTGAAAGGAAACTTCAGGAATCAAGGAGGACCAAAGAGGCAGAAAGGAAGTCAGTAGCTATTATACATACCTCTTCTCTTAACTCAGAAAGAAGGCGGGACTTCCAGCTGTCAAAAATTGCAGGGTTGTGTGTGTGGTGTGACTGAGGGGGCGTGGCCAACATGTGTGCACGGGGAGATGTCTCTTTCTCTGCCGGCTAATGCCGCTTATCAGTGGCTATGCAGCAGAGCCTGTTTTTTTTACAGCCTGCATGTCGGTGGGGCTGTAGAGCCCTTATGAGTGGTTATTTCAACCCATACCACCTCCAGCCAGGAGATTCCCAAACAAGTGGTTTTTTTGAACTAGGAGTTTCTTCTCAGGACAGAGTGTGCTTATGCAAAACTTGTTTCGGAGCCCCTGTCTAGCTGTTTTCCCCCTTACAGAACAGGCAGCCTAAAGTCCTGTTTTTTTTCTAGCCCAAGCCTGCTTGCTATTTTTTCAGCTCCCAAGACAGAAAGAGAGAAAGAGCCTATTTTTCCCGCTAGAATCCCCCCCCACCCGGCCAAAAAAAGAGAGAGCTGTTTTATCTCTGCCCAGGCTTCCTGTTTTAAAAGCCACGAGTTCTCTGTTGGACACACACACAGAGAGAAAAGGGTATCGAGAGAGAGCCAGAGAAAGACCCTTTTTCCCTTGAGGGGGAAAGAGAGAGGTGAGGGGTGCTCGTGCACTTTTCATAATTTAAGCAAGGAGCCAGGCAGCTAGAGAGAGAGCCTGGCTTTTATTCTCTGTTTTAGTTTAAACTGGATCTTACCCCTGTAGAGACGTCCAGCGAAAGAAAGAAAGGCAGAGTTGGGTATTTGGAAAAGCCTCCGTTTCCCTACCACCTGATCTGGCAGTAAGAATTTGATAGGCTGTTGGCACCCCATGTGTTCTCCACCCCCAGGGAGGGAGGGGGAGGGTTGAGGGAGAAAGGAGGGGGACAGGAGGGGGTGGGTTCTCTCTTTATCTTTTACCAAACATCTTACACCTTCTATGGCAAGTGTGCAAGAACAGCAGGGAGCCTGAAAAGCTGCCCTCTGGAGAAACTTTGTTTTCTACGGAAAGAGAGGGTATCTCACAGAGCCTGCAGACCTCGATAACAGACACGCTACAAGGGAGTGCTCGACAACCCCAAAGGCAGCAGGGGCAGCGGGAAAGAGGGACAGGGCTATGGAACTTCTCTGGCAAGCGTGCAAGGGAGGGGTGTGTGTGTGGAGAGATAGCTGGTGAAGCCTTCTATTTTCTACGGGGGCTGAATGACTCCTGCTTGCAGGGTTGACTTTCTAGATAAATACAAACAGTGTTATAAGCATGACATTTTCTAATGGAGAAAACTTCCAATTTCTAAGTGGTTGAACGAGACCAACCTCGCAAGGAGGTCTAAAGGGGCTGAATGAGGAGGGCTTGGGGCTCAGACTCTTGCTTGCTTAGCTGGTCCCCGTGAAAATAAAACCAGACCCACACAGTTTTTTTTCTTTAGCCTTTGGCAGGATGGCTAATTCACACCAACAAAACACACAAACGCCCCCTGTTTCTGACCCTCTTGTGTGGGTTTTTTTTAAAAAGCACGACCGCCCTGTCAGGCAGGCCACCCCCACCAACTCTCGGAGGGAGCTGGCCAGAGCGCCAAGCTTCGGCACAGAGGTCAGGGATGGCGAGCCTGGTCGCCCCGTCAATTTTCGAGGCATTCCAAGCTGGTTTAACCGACGACCAGTAGCGGCACTCTGCCCGCACATGTATCGGCGGGGGTGTCACTTGTCACCTATCGCTGCGTGCGTCCGGGCGAGGGGGTGCCGGATCTGTTACCCCCGAGGGCCTGCGGGGTTGCAGGGAGGAATTAGGGCGCAAAAAGCACCCCCGATCGAAACAAGGTTCTGAGCGGGGGCGGGAGGCACACCTCGGGGAGAGAGGGCCTTCGAAGCTCAATAGGGCGGCGCGGGGTCTGGCCCGAAATGCGGAGGGGGGCCCCAGGGGAAAAAAAGCCGGAGGCAGGGTGGGAGGACCGGCGAACGGGCTTAAAAAGGACGGCTCGGGCGGCCTTCTTTCCACGGCATGCTCGAGTGCTTCTGCATCTCTCGTTGTGCTATGGAGGATAAAAACAATATTTAGAAATACGCCCTACGACTCTAGCGCTGGCAGGGAACAGGCTAAGGGGGAAGAGGAGACGATTTATGAAGAAATGGACGTGCCGTTGCTTCGGTCAACGATGTCCCCGATTCTAAGGAACCAGATGACGACCGTCCAGAGTGTGTCCGTTCTCTTGTACAAGGGGTGAGTATAAGGCTGATAGAGGGTCCTAGGGAAAGAACCACCGGTGTGGCTGTGTATGGGAAAACGGCACTGTGTTCTTCTCTCCTAGCTGAATGAGAATAAAGTTCCATGGTCTCTTTTTACCCAAATTGTGAATGCTGCACTGGGGGACGTCCGCACGGACTGTTGTGACCATTGTGAATATATCGCCTATCACGACCTGGCTACCAGCGTGGGATATGCCGACTACAGACGGTGGAAGGCTGAGGAGGCGGTGGATTCACCCGGCGTAAGTACAGGTTGTGCCTAAAGGGGGACATTGGAAAAAGCATCCATAGGGTGTGTTTTGAATTTTTTTCTTTCTGACAGGGTGAGACCGCTGAAAAGGCTAAAAAGGAGTCGGTCGTGATCTTGGAAGGAGATGTGCCGAAACGTGGTCTGCCTGGACAATATGCGACCTTCTCCTCGGACTCTGAGATGGAAGACCACACAGGTGTCGTACGGCGAGGAATCTTCGGATTTGGGCCACCTGACAACAGATGAGGAGGAGGAGGAGGAAGGAGAGAGGCAAAGCCAAAGACCAGAGGAAGTGCAAGTGGAAGGGAGAAGAGGGATAAATACACTGGAAAGAGGAGTGGGAGAGAATAAAACAAATATTGGTGGCAGCTTCCTCTCAAACAAAAGTGTCTTGCCATCCCCACTGAGCAACCACAGCCAAACTGTAAACATCTGGATTAGAAAGCAGGTTTTCTTGGCCAGGTTGGGGCTTAAAATACACATGTAATGTTTTCCTTCCCTCTCTGTCCACAAGAGCTAATCAAGGGTTAAGAAGCAGACAGAAATGTGGTTCCTAGAGAGGATACAAAAAGGAGGAGATAAATACTTCCAACTTCCTCCTTTTGGGATCCAGCTTTGTTTGCAGGAGCGCTGGAGGATGTAGGCTCAAGAAGCTCATCTGCGGGAATCCTGGAGGGATTTAGAGTGGCAGGGTGGGGAAGGGGGCAAAGTTCCCCTATGCTGGGCAGCCCTGGCCATAATTAGGACATGAACCGAGAATAAAACTGATGCTATCCTACTGCCCATATACAAATCTGTGGTGAGACCAACCTTGTACAGTTCTGTACAGTTCTGGTCACTTCTAGGACTGGGTATTCTTTTTCCAGTAAATTTCGGGTTTGGGTTAAATGGACATGATCCCCCCCCCCCCAGGAAACCCGAAATAAGCTGAATACCCATACCATCAAATTGGTGTTTTGGATTTTTTCTGTGTTTCCTGAAAAAAATTGGGTCAATTATAGTCAATGGGTCGGTGGGAGCATTTTCAAGGTAGAATTACCAAATTTGTATGGTAGCTACAAGGGACTCTCCTTGCAAGAGCCCAAACGTTTGGGACGCAGGGTCCAATTTTATGGAACCCCAAAGGGGTGGTGGCCTCATCCTCCTTAGGAGGTACTTTTCAATAATTTTATAAATGATCTGGGTGAGGGGGTGGGAGGGACTACTCATTAAATTTGCAGATGACATCAAATTGGGAGGAGCAGCAAACATACCAGAAGGTAGAGATAGAATGCAATGAGATCTGAAAGTGGGTGGATATGAACAGGATGCAATTCAACAACAATATGTGCTGAGTACTTCATCTGAGTAACAAAAATTAGGAACATGAATACTGGATAGGGGATACACTTCTGGATAGCAGTGTGTGTGAACAAGATCTTGGGGTACGGGTGGACTGTAAATTAAATATGAGCAGCTAGTGTGATGCAGTGGCAAAACATGCCAATGCGCTCTTGGGGTGTATCAACAGAGGCATAACATCCACATCGCAAGATGTCATAGCCCCACTGTACACTGCAATGGTCTGGTCTCACCTGGAGCACTGTGCGTGGTTCTGGAGGCCTCATTTCAAAAAGGATGTGGACAGAACGGAGTGGGTGAAGTGAGCGAAGAGGATGACCAGGGACCTGGAGACCAAGCCCTACGAGGAAAGGCTGAGGCAGATTAAACCTTCAACCATAATCATACAGGTTACTTGCATTCAGTGGAAGGTATTTTCTGGGCTCTTGGGGGGGACAGCAAATTTGCTGATGACTCTCCTCAGAGTAAACCTCCAAGTTTGGTGGAGTTTGATTCAGGGGGGCTGCAAATTTGGTTCCTCTGCCTAAAAAAATCAGCATACCCACATTCCACTGGAGGAAAAAAAACAGCCTTTTTTTGCCTTCAGTGGAAAAGCAGAGAGGCATGCCTGTGAGCAAGCACAGGCCAATGCTTTCCTCCCCAAGAACCAACACAAGCCCCAGACAACCAGACTACAACCCAATCCAGAAGCACAACAAACCACTTAGAAAAGTGTAACAGAACCCATTCTTAACCCTCCCCTCAAAACCTTAAAGACACCACAACAAAATAAAAACTGGGGGCACTTTTGACCTTCCCAAACAAAATCAGAACAGGATGAATGCCAAACGCCAATACCTAGGCATGCTCTGGCGGTACAACCTTGTGTCCTTCTTTGATTGAGTGCCGAGCTTACTGGATCGAGGGAATGCTGTCGATGGTGTTTACCTGGATTTCAGTAAAACCTTTGACAGGATTCCCCATGATCTGATGGGTAAACTAGAAGATTGTGGACTGGACTCTAGGATGATTAGGTGGGTAGGGAACTAGTTGGAGAACCGCACTCAAAGAGTAGTTGTCAACGGCATTTCATCTGGTTGGAGGTGTCCAGTGGGGTGCCACAAGGGTTGGTTCTGTGCCTGGTACTTTTCAATAATTTTATAAATGATTTGGGTGAGGGGGTGGAGGGACTACTCATTAAATTTGCAGATGACATCAAATTGGGAGGAGCAGCAAACATACCAGAAGGCAGAGATAGAATGCAATGAGATCTGAAAGTTTTGAAATTTGACCAATTACAAGGACATCTTGAGGCCATATGAAATGGGTATTAGAGCATAATCTAAAGTCAGTATTAAGTACTTCAACCCATTGGCTTATGATTCGATCACTGAAAAACTCCCATCGATTTTGTTGAGAAATTCACTCATTAAAAAAAAGTTCCAGGTAGCCAGCTCAAGGTCAACTCAGCCTTCCGTCCTTCCGAGTTCAGTAAAATGAGTACCCAGCTTGTGGAGGTAAAGGAAAGATGACTGGGGAAGGCACTGGCAAGCCACCCCATAAACCTGCCTAGTAAACGTCGGGATGTGACATCACCCCATGGGTCAGGAATGACCCGGTCCTTGCCCAGGGGACCTTTACCTTTAAAAAAAAAAAGTTGCTTCAGGGGGCCCCTCCAGGATTAGGGGCCCTGACGCTTACGTTTCATTAGTTTCACAACTGATCCACCTCTGGGGGAGGGTGCAGAAGAGAGATGCTGCAGTTTTCTAGGAGGATGGAAAAGGCTCCTCCTGATGTCCTGGCAGCAGAAGGTAAATTGTATTCTTGTAAGCCCCTGTGAGTCTGCCTGGGCATGCAGTTCTATTGGGTGAGCTTGGATACAAGCTGCTAAAAGTGTTTTTGACCAGTGATGTAAACAGGTTTCAAATCTGTTTTTTTTTTTTTGCAAAGCAACTACTTTGGGGGGAGCTATTAAAAACCCTGAAAAGATAAATATTATGAATTAGACCCCACCTGCTTGCCATCCCTATAGCTCTATGTACTCGGAATACTTTGGGGGCGGGGGCCTTTTGTCCTCGAGCTCTCTGCGGAGTAGCCCCCAAAGTGGAGTTTGGCCATATTTTTCTCCTAGAAGGATAACTGTTTTCAGCACAGTTGCTTCCTCCGGATCTTCCTCCGCTGCTGCTTCTAGAATATTATGCCAGGATACGTCACGCTCAAGAAGACCTCTTCCTTTGCAGTGTGGCTGAAGGTCTGTAGCGTCTCGGCTCTATTTCTACCAGCCTCCAAATCAGACCATCTTTGCCTGGGTCTAACGTGGGGGGGGGGGGGGAAGGGAGCTTCCCATTTGTTGGAGAAAATAAAGTCCCCAAGGAGAAAGGGGACCTCTGCTTGCCAGCTCCCCCCCTCCTTCAAGGCTCCCACGAAGCCCAGTGAAACTGAGCCAGGGAACAGGGGGGCTGGAGCCTGCTTGGGGAAAGGCTTCCAGTGTGTGTGTGTGTGTGTGGGGGGTCTCCAGTTCCCCCAGATGTTCCCCCAAACGTTTCCGGCCTCCACAAGCAATCAAGCCCAGCCAAGCCAATGCAGAGTGGGCGGGGGGCGGGGCTCCCTCTGCCGGCTGCCTCCGCCCCGCAGAAACCGAGGCCAGCGAGTCCCACATCCTAGAGGGGGCGCCGGGGAAGCGGGTGGGGGGAGGGGAAAGCCCGTGGGAATGGCGGCCTTTGTCGCTCTCGCCCTGCAGCTCCTTCCGAGTGAGTCAAGGGGGGGATCTGGGGTTGGGGAGGGGGTCGAGGCCGGGGGGGGCGCGGGAGGGAAAGGCCAGGGAGGTCAGAGGCGGGTCCCGATCCGAGAGAGCCCCCTCCGAAGAGCCTCGGGGGCTGCTCCATCCTGCGCCCCTCTCCCCCCCAACCTCTCTGCAAAGGGGTGGGGATGTGGGGGGGGGGAGAGATGCAGCCCCTTCCCTGCATCGCGAGTGATCCAGATTTGCTGGGTGGGTGGGAGGAAGGGGGCGGGGGGGTGTCTGGGTGGGCCCTCTGATGGGGGGTGGGGGCTGCGGGTCAAGGAAAGGCCGGGTGAAGAGGGAGCTGGATTTGGGGGGGGGTTGAGTCAGACCCCCGGCAGAGGGGCTGCTTCGAAAGGGGAGGGGGGAGGAATGAGGGACTCCCTGGCACTCCACGTGTTTGGGAATGAGGCCCATTCAGACGGGGTGGAGGCTGCAGAGAAGATCTACTCATCCAACGCCCGGAGCAGAGAGCTCCCCGGGGACCAGACGAGGCTCCCCTGGAGGAGAGAAAGGATTCCTCCGGTGCCCAAAAAATTCCCATTCATCCCCTGCACGGGAGATGCTAGAATGTTTTAATATTTGATACCATTGAAACAAAAACCAGTTTCTTTCCTGGCTCGGATGGTGGGAGGACAGGATGCCCCAGAGAGTCCACAGTCATCAAGAGGCACATGAGAGGGTCTACATTGAGGGGTGGCTGAACTTGGGGTCTGCGGTGGGACCCTGGCCTGGAGGAAGGCCGTGTGGGGAGGAGTAGGCCCTCCTGAAGCGGGTCGTGCTGTTCAGATGACAGGCTCTTAGAATGTATCACTTACTGAGAAGTGAAGGTATCTTATTCAGCCGGTCATCGAGTAAGCAGGACTCAACAACTTTACCTACTTTTAAAAAGCAAGTCTTTTAATTGATATACTTCTAGTAAAATATGTGTGAATGCAGATTATCAAGTCTTTAACACTTCTATAAAAACTCTTGTCAAAGTACAACGTATGTATTTACAATGTATGAAGTAAAAGCAAGCAAGTCTTACATACTATTCAGTTTCAAAATCCAACTTCTAAAATATAACAGTCAAATTATTCTGATTCAGTTCAAAGTATCTAATTCATAAAGTCTAGGGTAATGTATTTAAGCCATACATACCCGTCAGCCTTTTCTGGAGAGCCTTTGGAAGGTTCTGATTCTCTGGGCTTTCTGTGGCTGTATTTATACTGTTTCAGACTCATTAAGAGTGTTGATTTTACTATCAGGAGGGATATCTTCCTTCCCACTTTCAGATAACATGAGCAGTGCAATAATGTCTTAGTTGCAGCTGTTCAGGTGATTAGCTTCTCCCCATGACTAAATATGGGCTTCCTTTCCTTTCCGTCTATTTTGCTTAAAGTATAAACAATCATTCCTGAGCTCCATGATCACTCCATATACTCAATTTTCATACCATTCTCATTTTCAGTACAATACGCATTAAATAAGACTATTTAGAAATCTACAATACAATATATAACTACCGTATTTTCCGGCGTATAAGATGACTGGCCGTATAAGCCGACCCCCAACTTTTCCAGTTAAAATATAGAGTTTGGGATATACTCCTCCGCAGCCAAGGCCCGCCCCTCGAGCGCTCCCCTGACACCCCCCTTCGCTCGCCTTTTGCACAAGGGTTGGGAGCCGGGCTGGGGGGAGGCGGCATCTGTTCCTGGAAGAGCCCCACCTGGGGTGTTGGTCACATTCTTGGCCACGCTGCAAGAGCGTAGCCAGGCGCACCAACGCGCAGGCGGGGAGGGAGGCAGGGGGGGGGCCGAGGAGGAGGAGGAGCGTGCAGCCCACCCGCATTTGCTCAGCCCCGAACCACCCTCCGTCTGGGCTGGAGCGCGGCGCGGCTGCAGTCGCGACGCCGGAGCGGGTGGGCAGGAGCCTGGAGGCGGAGAAGGACGCGGGGAAAGCGGCCGACCCAGCCAGCCGCCTGCCTTGCGCCACCTCCGGAGCGCGGCCGAGCGCTTCCCTCCATGCGCCCCGGCGCACCTGGCTCCGACTCCCAGCCGGGCAGCGAGCGCCCTCACCAGGCTCGCCTACCCTCCCTCCTCCGGCGGACATGGACAGAGCGGAGGTGGCTCCCCAGGCAGATTCTCCAGTCCGGCTCGGAATTCAGCACCCTCCCTATAAGACGACACCCGACTTTTGAGAAGATTTTCCTGGGTTAAAAAGTCGTCTTATACGCCGGAAAATACGGTATATAAATCATAAAACACAATTATTGCTCACATTGTAACATGTAACCATCTGGTCAGTAGGAAACATAGCCTTCAGCAAGGTTATAGAAAGCAAGAACTTACTGCACTTATAGCCTTGAGGTCTTTGAGTAGACCTCAAGGTTTGAGGATAGCAGGACTTTTCTGCTCTTGAGATATGAGCAGCTGACAGCTGGCAGCCGAATCAGGAAGGGTAATTTCAGATACACCTTTCTGACAGATAGTGAAGAATGACTCTGTTCTTCTCCCTTCAAGGACAAGACCAGGTTTAGTTAGTTCGCTCTTGAAAGAATTCAGACTCAGAGAATTCAGTCAGCCTGTTCTAAGGACATTTGCATTTTGCAAGCTGTTGCCAGGCTCTTCATTACACAAACCTCTGCAGTTTGTGGTTCAGTTTGTATATTGTGTTCAAGCTTTACATGGAATTAATTCTGCACATGTACACAAAATACCATAATTATGTCAGAGACCGTGACAGTTGCACTTGGACAAACTTGCCCATTCCATACTACCCCAGCAGTGCGGCCTGAGCATGCTTCTCACCTTCTGGGAGCCATGGAAGATGGAAATCCATTGAGCATTATTTAAGGGGGAGAGAAAGTAGAAAGGATGGGGGACATGGAGACAGTGGGCACTCCCTGACCCTAACCCCGCAATCCAGGACATTGAGCTTTTCATGGCTTTGCCCCTTGGTCTCCAAGTCAACTCTGCGGATGGATTTTTTAGGATCTGCTCTTAAAAAGTCTAACTGCCCTACCCCCCACCCCAAGGGTGCTTTGTGGCAAAGGGAGCAGAGACCCTTATTTTCCTTGTGTAACTCTGAGACCACTGGGAGGGGGGCTAAAGAATTGAGGTACTCCAAATAAGGGGGAAAAGGTGCAATCTTCCCAGAGTGATTGGAAGACCTGAAGGTGCAGGCAGCTTACCTCAGAAGGACTCCAACCTGTTATTTATTTATTTTTATTTATTCATTTGATTTGAGTTCTATTATAAAACTACACATTAATAGTTTAGGTACAATAATTTCTTATACTGATTATTGGAAAGGGGGGTTATGTTTATCTTATTAGTTTGTATTGTGATGGTTGTTGTGAAGGTTTGCAATGGATATTATATTAATCTTCCCAGAGTGAGTGGAGGCCCTGACATTTCTGGTCGCTTACCTCAGAAGGACTCTGGCCCTTTTATAAAGCTGCATGTTAATATTTGAGGGCTACAAAAAACTCCTGAAAAGAAAAGACAGATGACACACCAAGAGCAGAGCAGAGCTGCAAGCCTATGCATCTTTACAGGACTGGCTAGACAGAAGTCGGAAAACAGGCCTGAACTGGTACGTGGGTGGGATCACATGGTCAAAGATTTTAATTCCCTCAGTACTTTCATTGGAAAAATATTTCTTTGATATCCCTCTTTGAATTAAATAGGAGTTACACTCTTTCTCCTCCACCCAGTTCAGGGTTGCCACCTTTAGATCTTCGGTTATAATCAATGATATAAGAGGTGCCCTTTTTTAGACCCCCCCAACCTGAAAATAGTCATTTTAATACCACCATTCTCTGAGATGGCTGAACCGTACAGGATACACCAGGAATGCAACCCTGTGCAGAGTTACTCCACAGCAGCCCCGTTGACCTCCTCGGGCATCTCTGATGGCAGCCTGGCTGAAGTCCAGTCTGTCCATCCAGGTCTGGGTGCTTCCCCATAAGGTAATGACAGGAAGCTTTTCAAAAAATGTTTGCAGCACTGAAACGGTTAAAGTTTGCCTAGAGAGGCCAAGGAAGTAGTGGGGGAGACAGAAGGGTTTGCTTCTGTATTGCCAAAGAACTGGGAGGGATTCAGATGTGCATATTTATTTATAATTAATTTTATTACTTTATTTTGTTTTATACCCTGCCCTCCCCCACAACAAGAAATTCCATAACAATAGATATAGTAAAATCACATCACTTAAAATCCACAAATAAAATCCATAACTTCCAGCGCCAAAAAACACCCATAAAATAGAATAAACAACGGGCTCTCATTTTGGAGTACAGGGCCACTGCAAAGCCTGCGAACAGCTGGCATCCCCATACCTTGGACTGATAGTCAATAACACAGGTGGGGGGAGATAGGGAGGCCAGCACAGATGGAAAGCCGTGGCTGTCCTCAACCATAGGCGTGGTGGAATAACTCTGTTTTGCAGGCCCTGCGGAAAGCTCCAAGATCCCACAGGGCCCTGGTCACCTCAAAGGGAGCTCCACTAGGCTGGGGTCAGGGCCGAAAAAGCCCAAGTCCAGGTCAAGGATAGCTATTGCTCTTTGGGTCGGGTAACACCAAAAGATTAGTATTTGTTGAACATAATGTTCTCGGCGGGGAGGGATTACCAGGAGAGGCAGTCCCACTGGTACAAAGCTCTCAGACCGTATAAGGCTTTAAAGGTCAAAAACAGTGCCTTGCAACTGATCTGGTGTTCCAGCTGGAGCCAGTGCTGTTGGCAAAGCACTTGCTGGATATGCTCCCTCAGCCAGGCCTCAGTAAGGCGCCTTGCTGTGGCATTTTGTGCCAGCTGGCGTTTCCAGATCAGTCTCAAGGGCAGCCCCATGTAGAGGGAGTTACAGTAATCCAGCCTGGAGGTTACCATCACATGGGTCACCATGGCCAGGTCAGGGTGAGAGAGGTTAGGCACCAGCTGGCTGAGATGGAAGAGGGTCACCTTGACCTGAGCCTCTGTTGTTAAGGAGGCATCAAGGATCACACCCAGGTTCTGTTGGCAGGTGCAGGTGTCAAAGATCAGATCCAACATATGTCCAGCTTGATGGGTAGGACCTGAAACAAATCAGGAGAACCCCAGTTCAGCCATGGAATATTCTAGGTCCCAAGCGAGCGATGAAGGAACGGCATTGGCATGGATGTTGAGGTCCTCCAGAACTATTAGTTTCCGCCACTGCCTCTAACAAGCTCAGCAGGGTATCTGCTGGTGCATTGGGCAGCTGGTACACAAGCCCGATAGCCAGGTTCTCCTCAGCTTCCCACATGAAAGATCCCCACATTCAATGCTGGGGATCTCTAGGGCGGGCAGAGCCCTGAAAGATTAAGCCTTCCAGACGAACAACGCCCCCCCCCCCCACGGCCCATTGTTCAAAACTTTTGGGGGTGAATTCTAAGAAAGGCTGGGTTTTGGACGGGGACGGGGTCAGCAGCTCACTGGGGTATAATGCTATCAAGTCCAACCTCCAATGCAGCCATTTTATCCAGCTGTGACAGAAAGCACTAAAGTTTGGGTGAGAGAAGCAGCACCCTTTTGCCAGGCAAGAGAGGTACAGACCCCTGGGCAACACAAAAGGGAGAAACACAAGGGCACAGTCACAGGAGGCATAGGTTCCGGTCCCACTAAGGATTTTGGCTGGTGCTCCCACCCATCTACCACCTACCTGATGTAGGGTTGCCAATGTTCAGGTAGGGCCTGGAGGTCTCCTGAAATTACAGTGGATTAGTTCGCGTGCAGAAAATGGCTCCTTCGGGAGGTGGACTCTATGCCATCATCTCCTGCCCTCCCCAGGCTCCACCCCCAAATGTCCAGTACTTTTCCAACCTGGAGTAGGCAACCTTGTGCATTCAGCAGGGTTGCTTGCCTTCCCCATCCCCTGTTCATCCCAGCAGCTCTTGTGCCCTGACCTGGAGGGGCTTCAGGAAGTCGACTGAGCCCTGTTCCAGGCACAAACCCCACCCCTGACGCAATCTCACTCTGTGCCAATGTCAGATTTACCCTTGCCCTACGCTAGCAGGAGACTGCTGTGGCTCTGGGTGGGCATCTCTACTGATATGCTTAGTGGCCAGCCAAAGCCCCTAGGACAGAGGAAAGCTTGTAACATCTTTAGACAGGCAGAAACAGTTAATGTTCCCAAGGAACCAAACAGGCATATCTAAAAAAGCTTGGTATACAGTATAGCCATATGCTATTACAAACCACAACAAATACTTTTGTGCTGATCCACCAGGTATCTCCGTTCTCTCTCTTTTGTGTGTGTGCCCACCCCCACAGGAGAAGCCATAGCCAAGTGAGTAAAGGCATCTTCTCACAGTCGGAGTCGACCAACTAGGAGAGGAAGGAGATGGATGAGCAGGACCCAAAAGAGCAGGATCCAGAAGGAGTCAGATCTGGCAAGAGAGCAAGGAAAGGGACGCATCCCATCCAAGTTGGGAGTGGTGTTGAATTCTGGAACCAGGAATACATGAACTCAGAAGTAATTTGCCAACACTTCCGGCAGTTCCACTACAACGAGGCCGATGGGCCCCGAGAGGTTTGCAGCCAGCTCTATGGACTTTGCAACCACTGGCTGAAGCCCGAGAGTCACACTAAGAAGCAGATCCTGGACCTGGTAAACCTGGAACAGTTCCTGACCATCCTGCCCCAGGAAATGCAGTGCTGGGTCAGAGAATGCAGACCGGAAACCAGTTCCCAGGCGGTGGCCCTGGCCGAAGGTTTCCTCCTGAGTCAGGAAGAGGAGAAGGCAGAACAGGTGAGGGCTTTTCTTTCCAGGTATGTCGAATTCAAGATACGATGTTTGACCTTATCCTAAGCACACGATAAAGAGAAAAAGCCTAAATAATCACGAATACCACAAATATATTAGTATACCACTCAGCTCAAAGTCCTAACAAGCAAATGTAAACTTTAGTGTTTGTTTGTTGGCATGGTGCTGTGGCTCAGTGGTAGAGGATCTGCTTGGCATGCAGAAGGATCCAGGTTCAATCCCCGGCATCTCCAGTTAAAGGATCTAGGCAGGTAGGTGATGTGAAAGACTCCTGCCTGAGACCCTGGAGAGCCGCTGCCGGTCTGAGTAGACAATAGTGACTTTGATGGACCAAGGGTCTGATTCAGTAGAAGGCAGCTTCATGTGTTCATGTGTTTATCCCCAGTTAGACAGTATTTAAGGTGATTTCCTTTGGCAACAGGATATACAGCTGATGAAAATATTGGATTAGAAACAGTCACTTTACCAAAACACTGTAGTGAACTTATCTTGTTGCTATATGCTTATCTCCCTAAGGACTGCTCTGACTTTGTTATTCGCCCTAATTGGCTCTCACTTTTTTCTCCTGACGACTCCCCGTGGAGTCAGTGTCTTTCTGGAGTCCTTTCAAGACTTCATGTCCTTTCTTCGTCTTTTGAAGACTCCCACATGTCTTTTAAGTCCTTGGACTGTTTTGATTTATTACATATGTGTTGCTTGGGCGCTGTGCTTGGTTTACCTGTTTACATTTGTTTGTCAGGACTTTGCGCTGATTGTTATACTAATATATTTGTGGCATTCGTGATTATTTAGGTTTTTTTTCTTTATTGCGTGCTTCAGCAGCCACTTCCTTCAAGGGAATTTCTTATCCCTCCAGATGATTCCCCAGGGTTAAAGGAAAACCCTACCAGGTGTGCTGAAAGGAATGGAGCCTGGGAGTGGGGAAGGATTCATTCCTTGGTGTCTTCCATTTCATCGCCTATCCATCTTCCTCACTGCTATTTCAGATGTGGGGTCCATCCGTGAAGACGGAAGCTAAGTTCTGTGAGATGGAAAGAGCTCCGTCAGAGGAACGGCAGCAAGCCCAGCCACAGGAACATGCCCAAAATGCCCTCTCATGCGGTAAGGACTCATTGTGCCTGGATGGGATTGGGGAATCCAGTGAATTTGATGGGCAGAGAATTCTGCTCAGAGAAAAACCAAAATGCTTCTTCAACCAAAAATTCATGGAGACAATTGCTAACATTGATTACAGTATTCATATCCCACGTTTTTTCCATTCGAAGGACTCAGAGTGGCTCTAAACAAAAGGTAGACAAATCTTGGATGACCTCTTCAATCTTGTGAATCAATGGAGCCTGCACGTTCTGGGTAGCAAATCTCTGAAAACCAGTTGCTAGGGGCTCAAAATATTGGGTGAATGTGTTCTCATGCTGATAGCGGCATCTGATGGGTCGCTGAAGGAAATAGGATGCTGAACGATGACATCTTTGGGGAGGGGTTTGGGTCAGATGTTGCCTCTAGCCGAAAACCCAGATGTGACATTAGTGGATCAGTAGATGCTCTCAAAACCCATTGATATTACCCTGAGTTTCCAGATGCACTAAAGCCACATGTGGGATCTTGGCCAGATGTGACAATGAGGTGCCAGGCGACGTCATTTTCGCCTCCCTCTTATTCTCCCACCTCCCTGGACTCAAGGGTGTGTGCGAGGGCTCAGCCGCTGGGAGAATAGCATGCCTGGGCCTTTGGTCTGATCCAACACAGATACTTTCAGGTTTTCGAGCTCCAGCATTCACAGGACAAGTTTCAAGTATCACAGAAGTCTGAAATGTGTCAGCAGCATTTAAAGCCCCTCAAGGCTCATTGGTTCCTTTTGCTTGTCTTCCACCTCTCCCACTGCTTACTACAAAGAGTTACAATTATTTTTCAGTGTACATAGGGCAGGTTTTCACAGTCCTGGGAATGGGGTTACATAAAGCACAATTCACACAAGCAAACAGAATATGAAGTGGAGACTGATACCCTTTCTTCCCCTTTCTCTCCTTTGCAGGAATTGAAGAGACAGTGTTGATCCATTCTTTTTGTGGAGGAATGGAAACAGCTGCTGCACCTCCAGTCAAGGTAGGGTAGAAGAGTGGGGCACAGCCTGGGTCCTCCTCCTTTCTCAGGGCGGCTTTTCTCCTGCAGTTGCTGGTAAGGGGCCTAGGCAAGAGGCTCTGACCGCCACTTCTTTTACACGTGCCAAACTCTCCATCCTGCACCCTCCAAGAACAGCCCCTTCCAGAGTGCAGTCTCTGCCTGGCATGAGGGAATCTGCGTTTTCTTTCAGTTTCCAATTTCCTTTGAGGATGTGGCCGTCTATTTCACTGAGGCAGAGTGGGCCCTGCTGGATCCACACCAAAGAGCTCTCTGCGGGGAAGTCATGCTGGAGAACTACGTGAGCACGGCATTTCTGGGTAAGGAACTGTACTGATTAGCAGGCTTTGGGTGTCAGGTTGCAGCGTCTTGGAAGCAGAGAGAACAAAGGGTTCCAGGAGTCAGTGTCATGTAGTCCAAGGTCAGTTGCCAGGGGTTTAGCAAGGACTATTCGTCAGTGTAGCGTCAGGCAAGCTTTGGCTGTACTCCTTGCAGCCACGCCCAATAGATTCCCCTGAGAGCCTTTTATGCTTTGCTCCCACTAATTCAGTCAGCATCCTGCAACAACTCATCTCCAGTATTGGCAAACAGCTACTTTCGCCTTTGGAGGCGAGCACTTCCTCTTCTCTTTCACAGTTCCATTTGCAGTCTCTTCCTATGTTGCTGCAAAGGTGTAGGTGAGCTGGAAGGGCCGGGCACCATTGCTTGCCCTTGGTCTGCTGGCTCAGGGCTGGGGTGTGTGTGGGCATGACTTGTCTGCTGACTCATGACTGAGAGGAGGCTGTGCTTCCTCGCCCAGCTCTGACTGAGCCTCAGTCCCTTGCTGGCTGCCTTCTGTTGGCTCTGGGCTGGCTACACGAATACGAAGCCTTTATTGGCATTAGTTATACAACATCTATATAAACATGATAAAAACAGTTTAGAATCACCTCCATAAAACTGACACTAAAGCAGGTTTAAATACATTAGAAGCTACTCACTTTGCAGCCCTAAAATTACCTAATGAGTTGCACAAGCTTTCACGCACTTTAATTGCTCTCAGTAAAAATCTTGCCACCACATTAATTATTAGTGGATCCTGTGCATTCATAAGGAGGGAGGCCTTGATGCTTACAGGTAGCCATTCTTTGTCCGCAAAGATTGGGTGTAGTAATTGAAAACGACTTCCCAACAATCCCTCCCAACTTGGTGTCATCTGCAAATTTGGTTATCATGTCCTCTATTCCATCTTCCAAGTCATTTATAAAAATATTAACTAGCACCGGTCCCAGGACAGATTCCTGTGGCATCCCACTGATCACTCCTCTCCAGGATGAAATTGTGCCGTTAATGAGCACCCTTTGGGTTCAGTTGGTCAACCAATTACCAATCCACCTGACAGTAGCAGTGTCCAGCCCACATTTTACTAGCTTTGCTTCAAGAAGATCATGGGGGACTTTATCAAAGGCTTGAACAGCATTTTAAACAGCAATACATTGGTTTGAGCCCTGCCCTGCTACTTGCTCCCTTTTGGAGGGCTTGAGATAGTGGAGACCAGTGTGGTGTAGTGATTAAGAGTAGAGGAGTGGTAGTGTGGTTAAGAATAGGGGAGACTATTCTGGAGAACCAGGTTTGATTCCCCACTCCTGCACATGAAGCCTCCTGGGTGATCCTGGGCTAGTCACACTCTCTCAGCCTCACCTACCTCGCTAGATGCCTGTTGTTGGCAGGGGACAGGAATGTGATTTGTAAGCTGCTTTGAGACTCTTTGGGCTAGAGAAAAGAGGGGGTATCAAAACTTCTCTTCTATCAGTAGTAGAATAATAGAATCATAAAGCTGGAAGGGGCCATACAGCCCATCTAGTCCAACCCAGAGACTCAAAAGAATGCACAAGTCAAATGTGACCGTTGGCAGAAAGTTTCTTTGCCGCGTTTCCACCTTAAGGTACATACAGGGAGTTTGGGGAGGGATGGATAGGCAGATTATAAAAGCTACTAACCTATGAGTTATGGCTGGGGATGTATCCAATGGCCCGTTTAGGCCAGGGGGGAAGGTCTGATAAAAGACATGGACATCCATTAGTAGGCAGTGCTTGTTGGGTGGCTTGGATTCTTGCATAGGTGCTGACTGGACCTCTTTCTTTATTTCAGAAGCTCAAGTAGAGGAGATGGTTGGGGGATTCCAAGGGTTCTCTTCGGAAAAAGCGAAGAATGAAGACGCCAAAAGAAACTTCAGGGATGGAGATGGACCACAGAGGCAGGAAGGAAGCCACACAGCCAAGAGGAAGGATAAGTGTAATCTGTCTGAAGGAGGAGGCTTCCGTGAAATCCCAGTCCAAGAAGAAAGGTCAAGCAAAACAAGAAGAAACAAAGACTTCCATGCCAACTGGAGAATGCACTCCAGGGAGCATGAAAGTGAAAATGTGGCCTTTGGAAAGACCTTCAGTAAGAACATGAATGCTATTTCCAAAAGGCAAATCCCCATAAGAGATAAACCATATGCTTGGATGGAGTGTCGAAAGACGTTTAATTGGAAATCAGCCCTTACTTCACATCAAAGAATTCACTCAGCTATGGAGCTGAATAAATCGTCAGACTACAAACCAAGCCTTTCTGTAGAAGCAGGTGTGAATGTCCCTTTAGAGTGTTTGTAGAGCAGGAAAAAGGCCCTTAAATGTTTTGCATGTGGATGGAACCTTATGGGAATATCAGACCGCCTTGTGTGGGTGCTAACAGGATTTCTCTTTTTATTCCAGCAGGGGATGATCAGTGGAATGATGGTGATGAGGAAGTGCATCAGCTTTTCACAGATAAAGTGAAGCATGAAGATTTGAAAGGAAACTTCAGGAATCAAGGAGGACTAAAGAGGCAGAAAGGAAGTCATATGGTCAAGAAGAGTGATAAACCCATTCCAGGGCAAGGGCAAGATTTCCCTAAACTACTCCACATGATGGAGGAAGCATATAAGTGCATGGAGTGTGGAATGAATTTCTCAGATCAAACTCAGTATGGTATCCATTTGCAAATGCACAGTGGAAAGAAGACCCATCAATGCTTGGAATGTGGAAAGAGCTTCATTTGCGAAGCAGAGCTCCTTAGACATCAAAGAAAACATACAGGGGACAAATCTTATAGCTTCTCAGACTGTGGCAAGAGCTTTTCACAGAAATCAGATCTTATTCAACACCACAGGATTAATTCAGGAGAGAAGACCTTGAGCTGCATGGATAGTGGATGGATGTTCTCTCATGGAAGGAGTAATGCACTTTTCTCAAAGCATAGTATAATGGATGCACATAAATGCTTGCGGTGTTGGAAGTATTTCAAATGCAGATCACATCTTCTTGTGCACCAAAGAACCCACACAGGGGAGAAACCTTTTGAATGCTCCGAGTGTGGAAAGAGATTCAGTCACAGTGCCAATCTTAAAAAGCATTTAAAAACCCACACAGGGGAGAAACCTTTTCAATGCTCAGAGTGTGGAAAGAGATTCACGCAGAATGGCACTCTTAAAACACATCAAAGAATCCACACAGGGGAAAAATCTTTTGAATGCTCAGAGTGTGGAAAGAGATTCAGTCAAAGTGGCCATCTTCAAACACATAAAAAAATCCACACAGGGGAGAAACCGTTTGAATGCTCAGAGTGTGGAAAGAGATTCAGTCTCAGTGCCATTCTTAAAAAGCATTTAAGGACCCACACAGGGGAGAAACCTTATGAATGCCCGGAGTGTGGAAAGAGATTCAATCGAAGTGGCAATCTTCAAACACATAAAAGAATCCACACAGGGGAGAAATCTTGTGAATGCTCAGAGTGTGGAAAGAGATTCAGTCACAGTGCCATTCTTAAGGAGCATCAAAGAACCCACTCAGGGGAGAAACCTTATGAATGCCCAGAGTGTGGAAAGAGATTCAGTCAAAGTGGCCATCTTCAAACACATAAAAGAATCCACACAGGGGAGAAACCGTTTGAATGCTCAGCGTGTGGAAAGAGATTCAGTCGAAGTAGCAATCTTCAAATACATGAAAGAATGCACACAGGGGAGAAACCGTTTGAATGCTCAGAGTGTGGAAAGAGATTCAGTCTTAGTGCCAGTCTTAAAATGCATTTAAGAACCCACACAGGGGAGAAACCTTTTCAATGCTCACAGTGTGGAAAGAGATTCAGTCGAAGAGACTATCTTCAAACACATAAAAGAATCCACACAGGGGAGAAATCTTTTGAATGCTCAGAGTGTGGAAAGAGATTCAGTCGAAGTGGCAATCTTCAAATACATGAAAGAATCCACACAGGGGAGAAACCGTTTGAATGCTCAGAGTGTCGAAAGAGATTCAGTCACAGTGCCAGTCTTAAAAAGCATTTAAGAACCCACACAGGGGAGAAACCTTTTCTATGCTCAGAGTGTGGAAAGAGATTCAGTCAAAGAGACCGTCTTCAAACACATCAAAGAATCCACACAGGGGAAAAATCTTTTCAATGCTCAGAGTGTGGAAAGGGATTCACTCTGAATGGCACTCTTAGAACACATCAAAGAATCCACACAGGGGGAAAATCTTTTGAATGCTCAGAGTGTGGGAAGGGATTCACTCTAAATGGCACTCTTAAAACACATCAAAGAATCCACACAGGGGAAAAATCTTTTGAATGCTCAGAGTGTGGGAAGAGATTCACTCAGAATGGCACTCTTAAAACACATCAAAGAATCCACACAGGGGAGAAACCGTTTGAATGCTCAGAGTGTGGAAAGAGATTCAATCGAAGTGGAAGTCTTCAAACACATACAAGAATCCACACAGGGGAGAAATCTTTTGAATGCTCAGAGTGTGGAAAGAGATTCAATCACAATGCCAGTCTTCAGTATCATTTCAGAACCCACACAGGGGAGAAACCTTTTGAATGCTCAGAGTGTGGAAAGAGATTCAGTCACAGTGCCAGTCTTCAAACACATAAAAAAATCCACACAGGGGAGAAACTGTTTGAATGCTCAGAGTGTGGAAAGAGATTCAGTCACAGTGCCAGTCTTAAAAAGCATTTAAGGACCCACACAGGGGAGAAACCTTATGAATGCCCAGAGTGTGGAAAGAGATTCAATCAAAGTGGCAATCTTCAAACACATAAAAGAATCCACACAGGGGAGAAATCTTTTGAATGCTCAGAGTGTGGAAAGAGATTCAGTCAGAGTAGCCATCTTCAAAGCCATCAAAGAATCCACACAGGGAGAAATCTTTTGAATGCACAGAGTTAAAAAAGATATTCAGTCACAGCACCAGTCTTAAAAAGCATTTAAGAACCCACACAGGGAGAAACCTTTCATGCTCAGAGTGTGGAAAGTGGTTCAGTCTAAGTGGCAGTCTTCAAACACATCAAGGAATCCACACGTGAGAAATCTTTTGAATGCTCAGAGTGTCAAAAGAGATTCAGTCACTGCGCAAGTATTAAAAAGCATTTAAGAACCCACACAGGTGAGAAACCTTTTGAATGCTCAAAATGTGCAGAGATTCAGTCCAAAAGCATGAAGCTTCCTTATACTGAATCAGACTCTTGGTCCATCAAAGTCAGTATTGTCTACCTTAACCAGCAGCTGCTCTTTAGGGTCTCAGATAGAGGTCTTTTACATCACCTTCTTGCCAATCCCTTTAACTGGAGATGCCGGGGATTGAACCTGGGACCTTCTGCATGCCAAGCAGATGCTCTCCTACTGAGCCACAGAGTAGGAATCTTCAAAAACATCAAAGAACCCACACAGAGTAGAAAGCTTTTGAATGGTCAAAGTGTGGAAAGCGATTCAGTCGCAATGGTGATCTTGAACAGTATCGAAGAACCCACACAGGGGAGAAACCTTTTAAATATTCAAGAATGTGGAAAGAGATTTAGACAGAGTGGCAATATGACACGGCTTCTAAAAACCTACACATAGGAAAAGCTCTTTTGAATGCTCAGTGTAAGACACCCCAATTTCATCCCCGATCTTCTCTTATTTGTTTTGAAGGGCATCCCCTTGAAAGCCGAAGGTTCAAAGGGGGTATTTTTGGGATACGTTTGAGAGAGTGCAAAATATTGTCGAAGGCTTTCACGGTCAGAGTTCATTTGTTCTTGTAGATTATCCAGGCTGTGTGACCGTGGTCTTGGTATTTTGTTTCCTGACGTTTCCCCAGCAGCTGTGGCAGGCATCTTCAGAGGAGTAACACTGAAGGACAGTGTCTCTCTTGAGAGAGTTCCTTTGCTTGTAATGTCCAGATCATTTCCCATCACAGTGCCATGATTTCACTAGGGCTTTTACATACCCCCCCCAGTGCCTCTCATCAAAGCAATACCGGACCATTTCAAGTTAATGGGTAATTATCTCTGAGCCGTCAAGGCAGCCAACCTACCAGGCACACCCACTACTTTGAAAACTTCCCCACCTTGGAATGTTGGGTGTCATTTCCGACACTGCTAAATTTTGAGGGCAGTTACTTCAACCTGCCCAGTCAAATCCATCTTAATTTCTTGAACCAATCATGACAATATGAAAGTCCAGTCCCATACCAAACTATGGGATGTTTCTCTATCAAAGGGGGAGCTTGGGTCCATGAAAAGGGTATGCCAGATTTTCTCCGTTACCTGGACACACACACACACACGGTCTCTCGTTGGATTAATTTTCCACTGTACTCTCTGCAGTTCTCAGGCTCTGGCTCACCTTGGTTTTGGTAATATTTGGCCTCTTTCATCCTTATCCTTGCTTCTTACTCCCTTTTCCCCATTCTTAGTTTTTTGTGTGTGTGTGCATGTCGTAGGACTTAGGGAATCAGTTGTCAGGTGCTTAGTGTAGGTCAGTGGTGGCGAACCTATGGCATGCGTGCCAGAGTGGGCCACTCAGAGCCCTCTCTGTGGGCATGCGCGCCATCGCCCCAGCACAGCGTTCACCTGAGTTGGTTACTAGAAAGCCAGAGGGATGTGGGGCTGGGCTGCTCCCCTCCCCCTCTCCATGCGCGCCTCAGGGCATTTCTCACATCACCCGCCCCTCTGCCCAGCAGCCCAATGGGAGCACTTCCTCCCCTGTCTGGAGTAAGGCGTGTCAAGGAAATGGGACACACACCCCCTCAATTCCTTGTTGCTGAAAAATATTTGGTCCAGGCTTTGGCCTGTCTGGGGAAATCAAACTGCAAGGCATTCCAGGATGCGGCTCAATTAACATTGGTAAAAAATGCAATTGCTTCCCCCATCTGCCAGACCACTTGTTGTCATAGTAACAAATGGTCCTGTAATTAACTCTTATCCTGCAGGTGATCTGCTCTGTAAGCATTTGTCACCTTGGTGTTTTCTGTTGCAAGCCGGATGTCATCAATCTTTAGTCAGTTGGCATCTCCGGAATCTCAGTGAGGTTTGAACTCCCCCTCCCCCAAGATCCTGGAAAATAAAAGAGGAACACACACAACTGTGCGTGTGGTGGTCTGGCCACCCGGACAGCATGTCGGATACTATCAATCCATTGATTCCTGGGGCAGGGATATGCCAAACGGAACTCTTGGAACATTTATTGAATGCTGAACTGATGTGCATCATTGCTTTTGGAATGGGTAATGTTTTTGTAACATGCTACACTTTTGCCAAACCCTTGAACCTAAACTGGTTGAAAAGGGCTGGTGGCAGACTACCGGCTGAGCTCAGAGGATTCTTGTGGTCAGCATTTTGTTTAAAAGTGTCTCTTTGGCCACCTTAAGAGAGAAACTGGGAGGCTCCTGCATTTTCCTCTACAAGGCGGGTGGCTCACATGCGGCGTGAGGGTGCTGCGCGGACGGCAGCCTGTTGAGTCTGTAGGCGAAGATGATTCCTGTGATGGAGTTGGAGGGGAGCATAGCTCACAGCTTGGCATAGCTGGAGGGAAGCAGAGCGTTCGGGCCACAGTGCAGGCTTTGTGGTGCCAGCCCTGTACGTGCCGCTGGCCCTGCCTTGTTGCCCGCTGGAGGCTTATCTGTAAGAACGTCACACAAAACTAATTTTTATATGATCTTAAAGGTAAACCACAGAATATTTTCGAAGGCTTTCACGGTCAGAGTTCATTGGTTCTTGTAGGTTATCCGGGCTGTGTGACCATAGTCTTGGTATTTTCTTTCCTGACGTTTTGCCAGCAGCTGTGGCAGGCATCTTCAGAGGAGTAACACTGAAGGACAGTGTCTCTCAGTGTCAAGTGTGTAGGAAGAGTAATATATAGTCAGAAAGGGGGGGTTGAGCTGAATCAACATACCACACCCTCATTAGCACATTATCTTTGATACTTTTTGCAGGACAATGATTCAGCTCAACCCCCCCCCTTTCTGACTATATATTACTCTTCCTACACACTTGACACTGAGAGACACTGTCCTTCAGTGTTACTCTGAAGATGCCTGCCACAGCTGCTGGCGAAACATCAGGAAAGAAAATACCAAGACCACGGTCACACAGCCCGGATAACCTACAAGAATCAGTAGACCACAGAATTGCTTCTCCAGTCGTATTGGAAATGTATACAGAATTTCACATAGCTGTGAGTGTTCATGAAATACAGCATGATGCAGCCATCCAACTAGGTTACTGCTGGCTTAATAAAAAAAAAAGCAATCTTGCACTGTATTACTGTTATTGACAGTGTTTATATTTCACTTTTCTAACTGCTCTCTGTCCCTAAGGGGCTCACAATGTAAAAAGAAGCAAAAGAACACCAGCAGACAGCCACCAGAAAAGACACTGCTGGGGTGCAGAGGACCAGTTACTCTCCCTCTGCTCAATAAAAGAGGAACACCCACTTAACCAGCATGTGATTAACCTGTGGAACTCCTTGCCAGAGGATGTGGTGATGGCATCTACCCTAGAAGCCTTTAAGAGGGGATTGGACTAATTTCTGGAGGAAAAGTCCATCACGGGTTACTAGCCCTGATGGGTATGTGCTACCTCCTCATTATAGATGTGGGCCACTGTGAGATACAGAAGCTGGACTAGATTGTTCAAAAGCATGCCAAATGGAAACTTTTACCTTTTTCCATAAAAAGTTGTTTGTATAATTGAAAGCTCTGTTATTGTGTTTTTCTTTTAAGACAAAAGATATTAATGTATGAGTTGTTTTTTCTAAACTAAAAACTCAGTATTCAGGTTAAATTGCCGAATTGGCACTTGGTGATAAATAAGTGGGTTTTGGGTTGCAGTTTGGGCACTTGGTCTCTAAAAGGTTCGCCATCACTGGTGTAGGTTCTTTACAATTATACTCCTTTTTATTCTATTTTGTGTCTAATAAAATTACAACTTATAATAACTTTCTCTTGTTTTGGGGGCACCCCTACAAAGATATACCCTGGTGTTTATAGACGATAATCTCCTGTATTATTCCTTTCTGGAACCCTCTTAAAGCTAATTTCCCCATTTCTGGGTCCAGTCTGGGGTAACACTCAAAATTTGCTCTTTTAAAGTCCAACCTATATGTCTGACTACGTACAGGTTTTCCTTTCCCCAAGATTGTAAATTCCAAGAGTACGTAGTCACTACTATCCAGGGTGCCTACTACTTTAACCTCATCGACCAGTTCTTCCCTGTTGGTGAGAATCAAGTCTATGATAGCAGACCCCCTTGTTTCCCTGGAATAGGAAGTTGTCATCAAGACAAATCACGAATTTATTGGATCTTGCATTTTTAGCAGTGTTGGACTTCCAACAGATATCCGGGTAATTAAAATTTCCCATGACCACCATGTCCTGTCTCTTTGAAAACTTTGTGATCTGGCTTAGGAGCGTCCCATCCAAGTCGTCTGTCTGGTTTGGTGGTCGATAGCAGACCCCCACCATAATATCACGATTATTTCTTGTTCCTTTTATGTTTACCCATAGGGTCTCAACTGCACTACCATGCTCAGATTTCTCCGACAGTTGTCAAATATATCATAGAGTTGGAAGGGGCCATACAGGCCATCTAGTCCAACCCCCTGCTCAGTGCAGGATCAACCTAGAGCATCCCTGACTAGTGTTTGTCTAGCATCTGCTTAAAGACATGCAAGGCGGGGGAGCTCACCACTTCCCTAGGTAGCTGATTCCATTGTTGAACAACTCTTAGTGTAAATTTTTTCCCCCTAATATCCAGCAGGTACCTTTCTGCACTCAAACCCATTATTACAAGTCCTATCCTCTGCTGCCAACAAGAACATCTCCCTGCCCTCTTCTAAAAGCCCTTCAGATACTTAAAGAGAGCAATCATGTCCCCCCTCAACCTCCTCCAGTCTAAACGTTCCCAACTCCCTCAGCCTTTCTCGTAGGACTTGGTCTCCAGGCCTCTAATAATCCTCATCGCTCTCCTCTGCTCCAACTCGATTCTGTCCACATCTTTTTTGAAGTGAGGCCTCCAGAACTGCACCCAATACTCCAGGTGCGGTCGGACCAATACAATGTACAGCGGAACTATGACATCTTGTGATTTGGATGTTATGCCTCTGTTGATGCACCCTAATATTGCATTAGCCTTTTTTGTCACTGCATCACAGTGGCTTCTCATTAGGGCTGTTGAAAAAACAATTGGGTAAAATTCGGATTCGGCAAAATTTGGCCCGTTTTTATTCGGGAAATGCTGAAGTCTGAACTCCCCCGCTTCGGGTCCATGAAATTCGGCGCGAATGCAAAGTTTGGGGAAAACTTCGGCCGAATAAAACAATTTAAAACACATTCACGCCCTTCCGCGGCTCCGGGGGGCATTTTTTGAGGTGGACGTTCAAAACTTTCAGCATAGCTTGAGGTGGCCCTTCTTGAAAGAACCCCCAACTTTGGTGACGATGGGGGCCAGGGGAGTGAGATATGGAGCATGGAAGGGGTCCCCCCCCCCACCTATATGCCCATTGCAAAGAATAGAAATAGACCGTCTGGGACTCTGAGTTTGCAAAACCAATGCATGCAGCAACACTCGACCATAGGGGTCTGCACTTTTGCAATTTGCAAACTGCAGGCCGGGCAGAAGCGCTCAAGAGATGCATTGCATTGCATGGTAAAAAGGCAGCTCAGCGAGCTGGAGGTCATTCATCACCGCACCACCCAACTCTTACAAAAAGTCACAGAAGGAGGGGAAAGACAGAGCTCCCTCCCCTTCCTTTTCTCTTTTTGTATTCTTCTGTGTATTCTGTTTTTTACTTTCAAAGGTGGGGATGCCCATTGGCTGGTGGCAAACCCCGGGTGCAAAAATTACAGAGAAGGATCAGGAGGGTAGTTCTGCGAGTGGCATGCCATCATGATCACACGACCACCATAAAGGTGGACACCTTGGACTTTTTCAGATCCTTCACAAGCAGAGGTGGAAAGGAGCCAAATGTCAGTTAACACGACGGGGTGCGCAAGCGCTAGAGTAGTTTTGGTTTGGACTACTCACCCGCCGACGGCTGAGCCTTCCACCTCAAGCAGCGAGGGCTTCTGAAACACCCACCGTAAGATCACAGGGATCCCCCTTCCCCTAAGGACGAACGTGCCCTTGGAAAGCTAACTCTCTTGATCTAAAACCAGTTACTCTCTCTTTTAACAGTGAACACCTTTGCTTGACACCTGCCAAAAACGCCTGGAGCAGTCAGGAACCCATCATACCCTGGGGCCAGAAATTTGCATAAGCCAAACCCTCTGGGGCAGACTGGGGTCTGCTCTGAGTCTGCTCTGGCCTATGTCTCCTCTTTCCTGCCCCTCCCCATGGAATAAACCAAGTGGAAGTGTATTGAAGATTTTACCTTTTTACCTTTTTAGTCTGTCTTTTACAAGTACAGGGGACTGGGGAGGTCTCCTCCCAAGGAGGCGATTTCACCCTGACCTTTTAGAATCACCCCGTTAGGAAGAGACCTCAGGGTTTTGGTTCAGTGGCGTGAGCCGAGTCCACTCCTCAGGCAAACCAGTCCAAAGGAAGGAGGCACAAGTTCCCTCTTGTGTTCTGTGTATTCTATCTTTGACTTTCCAAGGTGGGGCTGCCTATCGGCTTGTGGCAAACCCCGGGTGCAAAAATTAGAGGGAGGGACTAGGAGGATAGTTCCACGGGTGGCATATCATCACGACCACCGTAAAGGCGGACTCCTGCCTTTCCGACTGAAGGCTGCCATGGTGGCTCGAGTGATAGTGGAGTAGCTGGAGCGAGGTGTGCAAGCGCTCGAGCTGTCCAGGTTTTGGACAGCCTACCCACTGGGTGAAGAAGCTCTCCACCCCAAGTGGTAGGGGCTTCTGAACCATGTACTTTAAAATCACGGGGATCCCCCTCCCCCTAAAAACAAACATACCCTTGGAAAGCCAACCTTCTATTTCAGTCTAAAAAACATGTACTATCTCTTTAACGGAAAGCACCTTCGCTTGACACCTGTGAAAGCGCCGGGTACCCATCCTGCTCCAGGGCTTGAAATTTGCATATGCCAAACCCTCTGGTGCAGACTGGGTCAGCTGTGTTCTAGGCATATGTCCCCTCTTCTCCTTTTCCCCATGGATTATACCAAGTAATGACTAGGAATTTTCGCCTCCTGTTTTCTTTTTTTTGGATTCTATCTTTTAAAAGTATAGTGGAGGTCTCCCCCGAGGAGGCGATTCTACCCTGACCTTCCAGAATCACCCCGTTAGGAAGAGACCTCATGGTTTTGGCTTTATGGCGAGCCCACAATGCAGGCAAGCCTGTCCAAAACCTGAGCAGCCCCAGTGCAAGTCAAAGAAGCCTACTTGGGCTTATTTTGATTAGGGTCTGCATTTACCGGTGGTCGTGAGGAAATGCCACCGGGAAGATTAGCTTAGAGCTAATGGAATGCACCCCGACCCAACTTGGTCTTCCAGCTCTACTTTCTTTCTAGCGGTGGTGCCTAACCGAGCATTTCTCCAAGTATTTTTCTGGTGTGCGTCACAATGTGGAACAAAGAATGGCCTTACCGGCGCCAAGCTCAGCCATTTTATTTAAGAGTTTTTATTCTTAAAAGTATGAATGTATGCACCTAGGATGCCTAGCGCCGTATGCAAATGTCTCCCCACCTCCCTTGGACCAGCCTAACCCTTGCTAGCCCCGGTGGAGGCCAGCTATGAGGATACAGTCAAAAAACGAAATTAATTAGTACCTCACCCATACTTGAAAAGTCTGAGAAGTCATTTGCATACGACAACCGATCCGAGTCTAATGCATTTGCATATGGAAGCCCAGGAGAACGGGGTGGAACAGAAATGTGTTTTTAAATATTGTGCCTGTGGGCTCAGGGTTTTGTTTATGTTTATAGATCTATCTTTTACTGAGTAAAGTGAGATCTCTCCCCAAGAAGGAGACCCCCCCTGCACCTGAAGGGCCCCCCTGTTAGATGAGAGATCTCGGCGGTTCGCCAAGGCACTCCCCTCCCCCCGGAGAGCACCTGGTCCGAAACCAGACACCAGTAGGGTGCTGCAGGGAAACTAAACAGGCGCCCCTCCTTGCAGAAATAGCTTTTGAAATAAAGTGAATAATAAGCTGGTATAGGAAAAGAACCATATGTGCATTTGTTAACCCTTACCCACTCTTTAAACCTTGTGTGGAAGTGTACTTTAAAACCACCACGCATTTATTTTTGCTATCGCCTTATACTAGGGGGGATGATGTTTTCCTGTTTCTAAATATGCCTGAAAATCAGTGTTCTATCTCACTCTTTTCTGTCACCAACCATATATTTTAAATGGTGCAAAGTTTTTTTTCCTTCCAACATCCGGCAGTCTCTGCCTAAGCTATTTCTTTGTATCCTGTGCTTGCCTTATGAATCAATGTGTACATGTATCTGATTACAGTGTGCAGTTTACAGTTTTATAAACTGAGGAGTTTCTGGAAGACCCGCCCATCATCTGCCCGGGCAACGAAGCAGTTTAAACCCCCTCGCCCGGTTTCCTGGGAGTCCTGGGAAGCCAGGCGGGGGGGGGGGGGCTTTCAGCAATGGTTCTCTACAGTGACCTAGAGCCATTAATAAGTGGCCTGAAACATGAACAGGTCATCTCCAGAATACAGAGCAACCACTCATTTGGGTGCGGACACTTGATATTTTGGGGGCTTGAACCCCTTCGGGAGGGGAGCAAGCAGGATGGCAGAGATGGGAAGTCACCCGGACATGAGCCACTTGGTGGTTCTTCCACCGCCACATGCACTTGGCATTGTGGGTTTGGCCAAATCAATTTGGGGATGTGACCTGAGGCTAGCTTCTCAATTTTAATCAGGGAAAGAGCGCCTCACCCAAACCTCTCAAAACAGGCCCTGAGGAGATGCAGGCACAAAAAAAGTGCTCACCTCATGCATCCTCAAAGCTCAGGTCAGGGAAGCCAAACACAGGCAGGTTGATCTTGAGGAAGACCCACTGCTCTCTGCGCGTGGGGGAAGATGTGACTCAAACAAGTGAGGCGAAAACAGACCTAAAGAGGCTGTAGGCCAAAAACTGACACCAGAGTTCAAGCTTCCCATCCCACTTTTCCGCCCATCCACCCCCAACCTCAGTATTTAGGAATGCCAGAATGGCACACACAGCCATGTTTTCCCCATGGATGGCGGGCCTCAGACATTGAGAGGGAGAGGTGTGGTCGCACCCATCTCCTCCTCCCTCTCTGCAGTCACGCACAGCACATCATCACATACAGCACAACAGGTGGAAGATGTCATTGTGCGACTGCCCTTTGTCATCACTGGCTGTCCTATTCCATTTCCCACCGCCCACCCCTGAAAAAAAGAATAAATATTAATGGGTGCACCTTATACTTTATGGCCTTGGGAAGTGGAGGGTTAATTGGGGATGTGTGTCCTGTCTGTTTGGGGCATGAGATGCAGGGGAGGGCCTAGATCAGACCAAGCCTTTCCTTCCTTCAGCTGGAGTTCAGGAGGAGGGGAAGCTTCCTGGATGGTCCCGAGCGGAAAGGAACAGTTGACCTCTGAAGGAACAAAAACAATCATATAAAGAGGAGTTTATAAAGGTTGCACAGTCTTACAAAATCAGCAACTTGTCCACTATTTTCAGATTTAATTGGCCAAATCAGTTTGGGAAAGTGACCTGAGGCTGCATGCTGACTTTTTTTTAATAGGGAAAGAGCGCTTCACCCAAACCTCCCAATACTGGCCCCGAGGAGATGCAGTCACAAGCATGTGCTCACCTCATGCATCCTCAAAGTCTAGGTCAGGGAAGCCAAACAGAGGCAGGTTGATCTTGAGGAAGGCCAACTGCTCTGCGTGCCAGGGTGCCAGGCTTGTGCGTTGTGGGCAAAGCACCTCGCCCAAATGTGAAAAAAGGCGCTCGCTCTGGACGCTTGTCGGAGGGTAGGAGAGGAACCTCTGGGCCACTACAGAGAGGGACGACCAGACCGACTCCTTCGCGGCCCAGTAGCTCAGTGGACACATGGTCTGCGACTCGTAGGGCTCCGAAAGGTACTCCCTCACCATCGACACCGCTGTGTCCTGTCTCTTGCGCCTAGCCAACCCCTGGGAGGGGCAAACTGCCCACCCGATCACATCCATCTCCATCGTCATCGAGGTGGTTGCCTGGAGGGGGACAGTCCTAGATGGTGAAGTTGGGGGACAGGCAGCAAGGGTGCTGCCCCCCGCCTCCACCTCCTCAGGCAAAGTCCCTCTTTTGGCCCGCACTCGCTCCACATGCTGGGAGAGCTCATCTCGCCAGCGCAGCAGCTCGTTGGCCCGCTCGGCAATGCTGCCCTTCCGATGCGCGGGTCGCACATGCTTGCCAACATGTAGACCGGCTCGTGGGCGACAGGCAGCAGTGTCAGAGTATCAAGTTGAGTGTAATAATCTGACAGTAACAGCTGTGTTAGAGCTGTCAGATCTTGGAGATCTGAGAGGCCAAAGATGATGTCAGCAGAAGCAATAGCCTTGCTGGTACCAAAGGGAACTGCAGGAATCTGGATCTGGGCAGTTTGCTGATGTAATGCTTGGGAAGGTCCACAGGTGGCCTAATGCAGATCAGGTGCAGTGGGTGTACATAAGGCTATGTAACTGTGCTTCTGTAACTAACACACACCAATGATACCAATTACAGCCCGGAAGTAGTAGTGGAGAAGTGTACGTGATGGTATGTAAATAAAAGACACTGTTTCTTATAAAGCAAGACTGCTGGTGGTTATGTCCTGGATGAACTCCTAAACGACTTGCTTCCACATCAAGCAGATGGTTTGTCACACCGTCTTGAAGCCTCCCCACCAGGGCGCGCACGACTGGAAGAAGCTCTGCATGTTCTTCGGCCGGCTCCAGAAAGGCGCCCAACCTTGCATGAAGCCTGTGGGCCATGGGGGTGAACAGAGCCAGAGTCGCCGTGTCAGAGGAGAGCATTTCTGTGCAACGCTTGAAGGGCTCAAGCACCTGCACAGTCTGAGAGATAGTTGAGCTGGTTGAGCTGCCTCTCAGACCCCACGGACTCTGTTTCAAGGATCAGTGCCCTGAGGGCCCTCTTCTACTCCACCAAACGCACGAGCATGGCATAGGTGGGGTTCCAGCGCGTTTCAATGTCGCCCTTCACATGGTGTTCGGGCACACCTTCTCGGACCTGCATCTCACGCAGTACGTAGTTGTCTTTCGGACTGCGCGAGAAGTGACTCACAAGCTGCCGGCATTTCTGGATGAGATGCCGGAAGTCGAGGCTCTCGGCATCCAGCTTGGACTCCAGTTGGGAGCCCAGGCTCAGGGCATCCTTGACCATGAGGTGGAGAAGGTGGGCTGCACAGTAAATCCGTGTCTCCACGCCCAATGCCGCTGCTGCCGCCCTGATATTGGCGCTGCCATCTGTCACCATGAAACCCTTGGTGACATCCCTGCCTAACCAGGTCTCCATCTGTGGACTCAGGACGGCGGCAATGTTGGGAGCCGTGTGCATCTCCGCAAACTCCTGCGCATGGAGCATAGCCTTGTGATAGCCAGCCTGGCAACTCTCTCCCTGCCTGGCGCTGTCCCACCCACCCCCACTCACGACATCCTGAGGTTGCCACCAGTGCGCGGTGAGGGAGATGAACGATTCCGCGTTACGGCTTGTCCAAATGTCGGATGTGAAGTGCACAGTCCTCCCGGCAGCATGGGACAGCTGTGCCCTCACATCTGCCCAGGAGGCCTGGTACAACGATAGCACAACGGATTCTGCCATCATGGAGCGAACTGGGAACTTGTACCAGGGCGCCAGGAATTGGATCAGCCTCCGGAAGCCAACCTTCTCTACCACACCATAGGGAGCATCGTCCACAGCAATCATCTCGCCGATTAGACAAGTCGCCTTTCTCGTGGCTGCCCTAACCCCATCTCTCGGCGTCCTATTGGTGCCACCCTCCCCACCAAACATCTCGTTCAGAGTGGTTTGGCATGCCTTTTCTATGTTGGTCGCTGCATGGGGTGCAACGTCAGGGAGAGCACCTGACGATGGCGGTGTACTGGTTCCTGGCCCCTGGCCAATGAAGAACCAGCCTCTCTCTCCCCCTGGAGCAGCACTGCGTTGTGGTGCTTCCGGAGATGGTTCTGGAGTGCGGGGGTCGAGAGATGATGGACATCTTTCCCTCGACTGACCAGCGTCCTGCAGAGCTTGCACTGAGCGAGTCGTGGATCATCCTTTGCCACCTGGAAGTGCCTCCAGGCTGGGGATTTGAATTGGCTCCCATGCGGCTTGGCCACTGCGGTTGCCACAGGAGCAACCTGCCTGGAGGTTCTTGGGGCAGACACGTCGTGTCTAGGGAATCCGGGGGGAGGTGGCGGCGGGGGAAGGGTTTGAGATGGCAGTCTTCAAGAGCATCAAAAAATCCACACAGGAGAGAAACCGTTTGAATGCTCAGAGTGTGGAAAGAGATTCAGTCGCAGTGGGACTCTTCAAAAGCATCAAAGAACCCACCCTGGGGAGAAACCTTTTGAATGTCACAGTATGGAAAGTTCCAGTTCCATGGCCTGTGGACACCACATCTTTACTTTAGGAATATTTAATCAAAGAAATGCGAGACCATTTTCCAGTTAATAGGCAATCTTCACTTTGTAAAAAAATTTTTCTCCCTACTGAGATCTACCCTGATATACACAGACTACAAAATCCTGTATTCCTTTCAGGAACCCTTTTAACAGTAATTCCCCTACTATGGGTCCAGTTTGGTATGACAGATTTATGGTGGAGAATGCGTAGGCAAGTCACAGGTCTAAAAAGCCTGAAGTGCCTGGCCAGCACTTTCTTTAAATTACATGTATACAGGGGGGATAGAAAAATAAAGTGTATTTTAATAATAGGACTATAACCAATTCAGAACTTTGTGATACCAAGATTTCTTTTCAAGGTTGCTATTCACAGTTCATTGTTCGGGCTCCAAATATAGACAAAAGTAAAATCAAGCCTGAACTTGTCAATCACATAAATGAACATGAGGCAACCATGCTGTGCCAAAACATTTTACAGATGGCATTAATCCAAATAGACATAAACTTGCTGCTTTTACAGAATTTTTCATTGGATGTGCACTCATGCATAACTGTAAAGTGGACCCCCCCCCCAAAATTGCTCTTGCTAACTCAAAGTTAGCCAAAACAGACCTGCTACTGGTTGTACAAATTCCAGTGAGTGCTTCTGTGAAAACCAGTAAAAAAATTCGGATTGTAATAAAAGCCTCTGAAGTAGAGAATAGATGACGGAATCACCCAGTGGAATGTGTGCATCAGCTAAGCAACAGGGGGGAGGGGTTGAGGGGGGGAATATTGAAAGAAATATCTCCATCTGAGGTTTTTTCATCAACAATGCAGAAATACAAAAGATACCTTTAGCAGACCACCACCATACATGCTAATACAGATTCTCTGCTCACAGATACCGATCTTGACTGGTCTTGAAGAACAGCCTACATACACAAGTTTATAAGGGCACCACATAAATAATGCCTTTAGAATTACAATTTACTAGAGTATTGAAGGGAAAAGTTCTGTCCTTGGATGAGTTATGAAAAGTTTGTTTTTGCAGAGAGAGCATACCCAGAGCAGTGACCACACAGGAAATTTCCTTTCGGAATATTTGTGTTTTCTGCAGCAGAATCACTCAATCTGCTTCAGACCAGCATATTTCTGAGATTTCTAGCTCACCTGAATGCAAATGGGGCAGGGCACAACACTGGGGACCCCAGATAGAAGGTGCCACTGTTTCTATATTATGCCCCTTGCTTGAATGTATGTATGTTCTGTTGTATGTAAGCGAGATCACCATTCTATCAGTATTCTGTCTCCCCCTTGGGAGTTAATAATGATGATCTTGAGGTGTTTGGAGCCTTGTAAAAGGCCTGTTTGACAAATCCCTATCAAATAATTGCCTTATTAGAATCTGAGCCTGTTTACAGATCTGCTTCCAGACTGCAGTTGTATCTCAGTATTAATTGTGAATATGGCAGGTTTCATTTTAGGTGGTGAGGATGAAAAGTATCGCCGGCTAAAAATGAGTTGACACCTGTTGACTTCCTATATGTATCAGTCTGTATCGCTGGGCCTGATCTTCTAAACAGTACGTTAAAAAATTCAGACTGGCTTTATCAAGTTGCAATTCAGACTTTATAGTATCGAGTGTAGTATTGATATACTGGCCAAATTGGTGCAGTAGTTCTTCAGAGCCTTTCCAAATGAGGAATACATCATCGAGTTACCTTTTGTATAGGACAGTATATTTTCAAAAGATGTTCATTCTGATGAAAAAACAATGTTGTGGATGGATCCAAATAATCTCTCTTCGATATACTTCGATACCCTCATCCTGTGGAATAATAGTGTACAGGAAACCACATCCCTGGTGACAAACATAATCTCTTCGTTATGTAATTGTATCTTATTTATGTGGTTCAAAAAATCCATGGTGTCCCTAAGACAGGGGTGGGGAACCTCAGGCCCGGGGGCCGTATGCGGCCCCCGAGGACATTTTTTGTGGCCCTCGGGAGCTCCGGGGCCCTGCTGCAGAGGCGGGGCGCAGGGTGGCCCTCCCAGAGAGTGTTCCTGGCGCCATGGCTTACAGTGGTGCTGCGGCGCCCTTTGGACCTCCTCTCGCTGACTGTCGGCTGTTGAGCAGCGAGAGGGTGGGGGAAAGAGGCTGGTGGATCCCGGCGTCAGAGCATGAATGCAGGAGCCGATCGGGCTTCGGGGGGGCCCTTTTGTGGACTCTGGGGAGGAGAGGGCATGAAGACTGGGCCCGGTCACGCGGGGCTCTGTGCGCCGCCGTGTGTGTGTGTGTGTGTGTGTGTGTGTGTGTGGGCAGGGGAGGCTGGGGCCCGGTCGCGCGGGGCCAGCGGGTGTGTGTGTGTGGGGGGAAGAATTTTCTCTCTTTTCTTCCTCTTTTTCTGTCACTCTTTCTCCTTTCTCTCCCTCTCTTTCTCCCTCTTTTTCTGTCTCTTTCTTTGTCTCCCTCCGTCCTTTTCTTTGTCTCCCTTCGTCCTTTTCTTTCTTTCTCCCTCTCTCTCCCTTTCTCCCTCCCTTCTCCTCTTTCTCTGTTTTCATTCCTCCCTTGCAGACAGACTGTGGGCTGCACCCCCCTGGCACCTCGTTTGCTCGGGCCCACTGCTGGCTGCCCTTCCGCCTGGGAGGGGGAGTGGGGGCACCCTGCAGGCCTTCTCTGTGTGGCCTCCCCTGGGGTTGCCAACCTCCAGGTGGTGGCTGGAGACCTGGCAACCCTAGCCTTTTCCCCCCACCGGGAGATCTACACCTGGTATGGCCCCTGAATGATGTCATAAATGTGCAAATGGCCCTTGGCAGGAAAAAGGTTCCCCACCCCTGCCCTAAGATATAAGCTGGTGGTATGGATCAAAGGTTTTAAAACAGGTCCAAATACATAGCTAGAGGTTACAGCACTGATCCACATCCTGTTACTATGAGTCTTCCTGGTACCAGGTAGGTACCCTTGTTATCATCTTGGGAAGTAAATCACGATGGGTAGCCATAGAGTAGGGTTGGAAAGGGCCACAAGGGACATCTAGTCCAACCCCCTGTACAATGCAGGAAATTCATTACTACCTCCCCCCCACAACACCCCCAGTGACCCCTACTCCATGTCCAGAAGATGGCCAAGATGCCCGCCCTCTCATGGTCATAGAGTCAACACTACTGACAGATGGCCATCTAACCTCTGCTTAAAAACCTGCAAGGAAGGAGAACTTATCCCCTCCCAAGGAAGACTGTTCCACTGAGGAACTGCTCTAACAGTGCATTCCTGAGCTTTCAGTGGGGGTGAATGGCAGGGAGAAGGCACTGCTGTGGGGCCTCCTAACCCGTTTCCCTGTTGCCGAAAACTTTTAAAAAGCCTTTCAAAGGCTTTTTAAATTTTAAATGGTGCTTTTTGCCCCATAGAGAATAGTGAGGGGAGCGGAAGCACGAGCCCTCTCATTCAATGGAGCTTGAGAAATTTCTTTCAAGCTTTGGGGAGGCTGGGGGAGTAGTCCTTGTGCCAGTGGTCTAGAATCAATATCTATGGGGAGATCCTGGAACTGATTGCTTAGCAACAGAGGATCAGAATGACTCCTGATTTTCCTGCTCCTATGGGTCACATTCTTCCATGCACCTTCCTGTTATGTAGGGCACTCTTCCGTTTGTTAAGATACCTTTCCCTCCTGTTGTCCCCTCAAGAGTGCTTCATGCATACTATGTTAGTCTGTCCATAGCAGTAGAAAAGAGCAAGAGTCCAGTAGCACCTTAAAGACTAACAAAATTTCTGGCAGGGTAGGAGCCTTCAGTAGGAGTACCCAGCTTGCTGGAGGTAAAAGGAAGATGACTGGGGAAGGCACTGGCAAACCACCCAATTTAAAAAGTGCCTAGTAAATGTTGGGATGTGATGTCACCCCATGAGTCAGGAATGACCCAGTGCTTGCACAGGGGACCTTTACCTTTTATGAGCCTTCATTAGCCACAGCTAATTTCTTCAGTTACAGCTAGACTGTGAGCCCATCTCTCCTTAAGCAGAGAAGAGTGAATTAGACACACAATGACAATGCAGATGTCTAAAGCAAGTAAATGACATTAGCAGGTGTGATTGGATTAGGTGTGATAATGCAGAGAGGTTGTAGGCGAGGAGAAATTAGCATTGGTAATCAGACAGGAATCCCAGCTCTCTATTCAGTCCAGGACACATTGTCTTGAGCTTCATTATGAGTTGTAATTCAGCTATCGTAGGAGAACTGCTACTCTTAAATCAGCATGGAATGGTCAACATGCATCAAAATCTGAGGGTGGGGGTAGAATAGAATAGAACATAGAGTTGGAAGGGACCACCAGGGTCACCTAGTCTAACCCCCTGTACACTGCAGGAAATTCACAACTACTACAGGATTTGTGGGGGGAGCATAAAGGCCATCCAATAGAATGTCATGGGATTAGAGGGGGGGGGGCTCTTATGTTTTAAAAATTGGTAAAATGACAGAAAGCAGGAATTAATGGACAGTTCTCACAATGGAGGGAAGTCAACAGTGGGGGTCCCACAAGGATCAGTACTGGGGTGAGCAGAGTAGTAGCCAAGATTGCAGATGACACAAAAGTATTCAGGATGGTGAAAACCAAGGATGACATTGAAGAGCTCCAGGAGCTCCACAGCTTTGGTGAGTGGGCAACCACATTGTCAAGGGAATTAGAAGGGCTCTCCTGGTTTTAGTGAGGGAATTTAGTTACAGAGACACTTAGAGCACTACAAGAGGTTTTCAAGCGGAACCTTTCCCCAATGTATACAGGTGATGAGCAAATCAGTGGAAAAAAGCTTTCAATAAAGAAACATTTGTATTAAAAAGAAAGTGTTTTTATTGAAGGCGTAGAACGGGTGGGGAACCTTTTTCCTGCCAAGGGCCATTTGCACATTTATAACATCATTCGGGGGCCATACCAGGTGTAGATCTCCCGGCGGGAGGGGGAGGTTAGAGTTGCCAGGTCTCCAGCCACCACCTGGAGGTTGGCAACCTCAGGAGAGGCCACACAGAGAAGGCCTGTAGGGCGCCCCCGCTCCCCCCTCCCAGGCAGGAGGGCAGCCAGCGGTGGGCCCAAGCAAACGAGGCACCAGGGGGGCGCAGCCTGCAGTCGATCGGCAAGGGAGGAAGGAAAACAGAAAGAGGAAAAGGGAGGGAGGGAGAAAGAGAAAAGGAAAAAGAAATGGAAAGAGGGGGAGAAAGAAAGAAAAGGACGGAGGGAGACAAAGAAAGACAGAAAAAGAGGGAGAAAGAGGGAGAGAAAGGAGAGTGACAGAAAAAGAGGAGAGAAAAGCCTTCCCCCCACACCCGCACACTCCAGCCCCGTGCAACCGGGCCCCAGCCTACCCTGCACACACACACACCCGATGGCGCGCGGAGCCCCGTGCAACCGGGCCCTTCTCCATGCCCTCCCCCCCAGAGTCCACAAAAGCCCCCCCCAAAGCCTGATCGGCTCCCACACGCATGCTCTGCCGCTGGGAGCCACCAGCCTCTTCCCCCCTCCCTCTCGCCGCTCGACAGCCAACAGGCAGCGAGAGGGGCTTACAATGTGCAGCGGCGTTCCTGTACGCCACGGCGGTAGGGGGCAGCCTTGGGGGAAGCATTCCTCCCCATCCCCTCTCGCAGACCAACAGCCGACAGTCGGCGAGAGGAAGTCCAAAGGGTGTCGCAGCACCCCTGTAAGCCACGGCTCTAGGAACACCCTCGGGGAGGTCCTCCCTGCCCCCCCTCCGCGGCAGGGCCCCAGAGCTCCCGAGGGCCACAAAAAATGTCCTCAGGGGCCGCATACGGCCCTCGGGCTGGAGGTTCCCCACCGTAGATGGCCTATTGCAAGGAGAGCATGAACATAAACGCAAAGGAGATATCTTTACTATTGTGTGAGGTTTGCACCTGGTAATGACCTGGTGGGGAGTCACGAAGGACTTCAAGAACTGTGATTCGCCCAAGGTCATTCAGAGGGCTTCATGTGTAGGAGTGGGGAGACAAACCCGGTTCACCAGATCAGAGTCCACCACCCTTAACCACTACACCACGCTGGCTCTCCTGTATAGGCTAATGAGGTCTGAACTTGCTGAGACTTAGAGGGGAAAAGATCTTGGGGTCATAGTAGATAGGTCAATGAAAGTGTCAACCTAGTGTGCTGCAGCAGTGAAAAAGACAAACTGTATTGTCACGGTCTCTGACATAATTATGGTATTTTGTGTACATGTGCAGAATTAATTCCATGTAGAGCTTGAACACAGCATATAAAACTGAACATAAACTACAGAGGTTTGTGTAATGAAAAGTCTGGCATCAGCTTATAAAATGCAAATGTCTTTAAAATAAGCTGACTGAATCCTTGCAGGAAATAATTATTTTACCCTGGTCTTATCCTTAAAGGGAAAAAAACAGAATTACCTTTAACATCTACTAGAAAGATGTATCTGGAATTTCCCTTCCTGACTCAGCTACCAGCTGTCAGCTGTTTATATCTTAAGAGCAGAAAAATCCTGCTATCTTATAGCCTCATATCTTAAGAGCAGAAAAATCTTTACTTTTTGTAAATCTTGCTGAAGACTATATTTTCTATTAACCAGATGGTTGCATGTTGCAATGTAAACAATAATTGTGTTTTATGATTTATATAGTTATATATTGTGTTATAGATTTCTAAATGGTCTCATTTAATGCGTATTGTACTAATGATGAGAATGGTATGAAAACTGAGTATATAACGTGATCATGAAACTCAGAAATGATTGTTTATACTTTAAGCAAAATAGACTGAAAGGAAAGGAAGCCCATATATGGTCATGGGAAACTGAACAGCTGCAACTAAGACATTACTGCATTGCTCATGTTATCTGAAAGAGGGAATAAAAGGTATCCCTCTTGATGGATAAAAATGTTGTCTGAAAGTGGGAATAAAAATCCCCCTTCACTCTTACTGAGTCTAAAACAGTATAAATACAGCCACAGTAAGCCTAGAGAATCAGAACCTTCCAAAGGCTCTCAAGAAGAGGCTGACTGGTATGTATGGCTTAAATACATTACTCTAGACTTTGTGAATTAGATACTTTGAACTGAATCAGAATAATTTGACTGTTATATTTTAGAAGTTGGATTTTGAAACTGAATAGTATGTAAGACTTGCTTGCTTTTATCTCATACATTGTACATACATACATTGTACTTTGACAAGAGTTTTTATAGAAGTGTTAAAGACTTGATAATCTGCATTTATACATATTGTGAGAGATCCCCCCTCTCTGAGTTTGCTTCTCCAAATCAGTTGCTCAGACGTTGATACAGAAACAATAGATTTATTGAAGCCTTCAGGAGATGAGACAGGCACAGGTAGAAAGTTGCAAGTGAGGGGCTATACGGGTTTACAGAATATATTGACTCCAGGGCACTGGGGCACTGGGGTTCACACTTATTGTTATGGGAAGTTACAAGCTTGGCATAATACAAAACATCAGACGGATCCCAGGAAGTCTGGTGCGGCTATCACACTTCCAAGGCCGCACCGGCCTGAGGGAGTACTGGCAGGAAAACAGCGGGGGGGAAGATACATGGGCCATCAGGCCTGGCGCCTGAGACCAGAAGGTGTGAACTGCTTTTACGAGTTCACTGATAATACCGCAGGTGATGGAAAGCAGAGACACAAAGACAGAGACCCTCACATTCTGCCCCCCTTAAGGCCCCCCTCCGGGAGGATGAGGCTTATCGGGATAAGCAAGGTGGAATTCTCGGACCAAGCGAGGAGCTGCCATGTGGGGTGCGGCCACCCATTCGTCATGAGCGGAGCCAAGGTTTTTCCAGCGAACAAAGTAAAACAGTTTCCCTTTCTTCCATTTGGAATCTAAAACCTTGGATATTTCCAAATGGGTGTCCCCTCCTACTACGGTAGGAATCTCATGAGCGGGAGGGGGGTGGAACTGGGGAGCTGCTACATAAGGTTTGAGGAGGCTTATATGGAAGACTGGATGAACCCCCTTGAGTGTCTTAGGGAGACTCAGTTCCACGGTAACCTCGTTGATTACTCTGGTAATGGGGAAAGGTCCTACATAACGGTCGCTCAGTTTTTTGCAGGGGCGAAGAGAGCGGAGGTTTTTGGTGGACAGATAGACTTGCTCCCCCACCTTGAGTTCCCATCCCGGAGACCGGTGTTTGTCCGCTTGTTCCTTGTACTTGCTTTTTGCCCTTTCCAGATTTTTGAGCAACCATGGCCAGGTGGATTTAACCACCTGAATCCACTCCTGAAGATCAGGGGTAGACTGGAGCTCTGGCGAGACGGGGGCAGAACCGAAAGGGCCAAAATCCGTCCCGTATATAACTTGGAAGGGACTAAAGCCGGTAGAGGAATGAGGCGCATTGTTGTACGCATATTCGGCAAATGGCAGCAGGTCAACCCAGTCATCCTGGTGGAAATTTACATAGCAGCGCAAATAACATTCCACTACCGCATTTACTCGTTCAGTTTGACCATCCGTTTGGGGGTGATAGGCGGAAGAAAGGCCCTGTTCCTCCACTCCCATTAACTTTAGGAAAGCCCGCCAGAATTTGGCAACAAACTGGACCCCCCGGTCGGAGAGGACCTTCCTCGGGATCGAGTGTAGCCTGAGGACGTGCGTGATGAATAGTTTAGCTAAGCCCTGGGCTGAAGGAAGACCTGCACATGGAACGAAATGAACCTGTTTGGAAAAGAGGTCTGTGATAACCCAGAGAACCGTTTTCCCCCGACTTGGAGGTAGGTCGGTGATAAAATCCATGGCGATGACTTCCCAGGGACGGGAGGGGTTCTCAAGCGGTTTGAGAAGCCCCGGGGGTTTTCCCATCCGTTTCTTGGCTGTGGCGCAGGTGGGGCAGCTGCGCACATACAACTCCACATCAGATCTCATACCGGGCCACCAAAACTGCCTTCGAACCAGGTGAAGCGTTTTTACGAAACCAAAATGACCTGCCAGCCTGGCCCCATGTACCAGTCCCAATACTTCTTTGCGAAGGGAAGATGGGACATATAGTTTCCCCCCCTGCACCCACCAAGTGTTGGTTCGTTCCAAGCCAGGAGGGAGGAGATTGTGCTCCTCCTCCTGCAAGGAGGCGTCCCGGAGTCGCTGTTGGAACACTTCCGGGATACCTTTGAGCGTAGGGGGGGTCTCCGGTTGGCGGGCTTGGGATCGGGTGGTGACGGCTAAGCCAGGGACTTCCCCTCGCTGTTCGGGAGTGAACAGGGAGTCGACGGGGCGATCGAAATCGTTGCGATATTGGGGAAGTCGTGACAAAGCATCAGCTAGGGCATTTTCCTTGCCAGGGACATGTTTGAGGGTGAACCGGAATTTTGCAAAAAATTGGGCCCACCGAATTTGTTTGGCATTGAGTTTTCTAGCTCCCTTGAGAGCCTCAAGATTCTTGTGATCTGTGCACACTTCGAACGGCAGTTCGGCCCCCTCCAGGAAGTGTCTCCATATGGTAAGGGCATGTTTGACCGCTGCTGCCTCCTTCTCCCAAATGGCCCAGTTGATTTCGGACTGGGAAAACTTCTTGGAGAAGTAGGCGCACGGCCTTAACCGTCCCCCCTCATCCCTCTGCAATAGGGCCCCGCCCATTGCTACATCCGAGGCATCCACCTGCACCACGAAGGGCTTGGTGCAATCCGGGTGAGCCAAAACGGGTTCGGATGAAAAAAGTAGCTTTAAACGTTCAAAAGCTTGCTGGCACTGGGGAGACCATTGCAGACGGGCTGAGGGGAGTGCGGCGCTAGCCCCCCTGTCCTTGGTACGTAACAGGGCAGTGAGGGGAAGCGCAACTTGGGCAAAGTTGGGAATGAAATTCCGGTAAAAGTTGGCGAACCCCAAAAACTGTTGAAGTTGGCGGCGGGTAGTGGGGGTTTCCCAGTCCCGCACCGCCTGGACCTTGGCGGGGTCCATTTCCAACCCTTGGTGGGAAATCACATACCCCAAAAATGTAATAGAAGGTTGGTGGAATTCACACTTGGACACCTTAGCATACAGTTTGTGCTCCCGCAGCCGCTGGAGCACTTCTCGCACTAGGCGCACATGTTCTTCCATGGTCTCAGAGTAAATAAGAATGTCATCGAGAAATACCACCACCCCCCGAAACAGTAAATCATGCAAAACTTCATTAATTAATTGCATAAAGACACTCGGAGCCCCGGAAAGTCCGAACGGCATGACCAGGTACTCAAACATCCCAAAACAACTGGAAAAGGCCGTTTTGGGTTCGTCTCCTTCTTTGATGCGAATGCGGTGGTAGGCTTCTACCAAGTCCAGTTTGGTGAAGATTCGGCCCTCCTTTAATTGTGCTAGAAGGTCAGGAATAAGAGGGAGGGGGTAAGCATTAGGCTGGGTGACTGCGTTCAGTCTGCGAAAGTCAATACACAGTCTTAAATCTCCCGTCTTTTTCTTTACAAAGAAAGCTGGGGCTGAATAAGGAGCCTTGGAGGGGCGTATGAAACCCCTCGCCAGATTGACATCCAGATAGTCCCGCAATACAGTCTTTTCACTGGGGCTCATGGGGTAAACCTTTCCCTTAGACAGTTTGCCTTCCCCCACGATCTCGATGGCACAGTCCGTTTCTCTGTGGGGAGGCAGTTCGTCGCACTCTCTAACATCGAAAACATCAGTAAACTGCGAGTACTCAGAGGGTAACTGTGGAGAGACTGGGGCGGGGGACCCTACCAGTGCGGCGGCTGGAGTTCTGAGTACCCGTTCCTTGTCATGCAACCCACAGGGGTTTTCGGGGAAAGAAAGCACCCGTTTAACCCAATCAATGGAGGGATTGTGTCCCCTTAACCAGTTCATCCCTAACACCACAGGGGTTACAATAGGGGCGATGGTGAAATACAACCGTTCCCAATGTTCCCCCACGGACATAATCACGGCTGCAGTTCTGTGGGTCACAGGGCCCCGTTTAAAGTCACTCCCGTCCATTTGGGAAAAACGGAGGGGTCCCGGAAGCCGCTTGCGCCGGACCCCCAACTTCTTGGCAGTTTCCTCATTTATCATGGTGCGGGCACACCCCGAGTCGACCAACGCGGGGACCTCTAACGGGGGACCCCCTTTGGGTAGGGACAGATGAACACGCACAAATACATTGTCCTCTTGGGCGCTTACCATCGGTGGAGCTCCTTGCACAACGATAGGGACGGTCTGCTGCGGAGCCCCCTCTACAGCAGACCGACGGCGTTTTTTGCCGGCTGTTCCCACTCTTCCTCCTCGCTGGAAGAGGGGGACGGGGTGGTGGCCTCCGGGGAGCCGTCCGAATCAAAGACGGTATTTGTAATCCGGGACCCCGATGGGACCGTAGAGTCGGATGCCCCATCCTGGGGGCGCGCGTGGAGAGCGGAGGGTGCGCCGGAGCGCCGGCTCAGTGGTCCGCTTCTACGGCGAGGCTGGCTGTCGGCGGCCGGTTTCGTCGGCTCGGCCTGGGTTTGGCGGGGGGGGGTCGGACGGCCTGAGCGAGAGGGGCATTGCGATGCAAAGTGACCCTTTCCCCCGCAGATCAGGCAGACACCGGCCTCGAACCGCTTGCGGCGTTCCGCGGCCGAGAGACCCCCGCCACCCCCTTGCCGGAGTTCCCGGCCACGGTCACCTCGGGGCCTGGGGTCTCGCCCAAGCCGTTGCTTGGACAAGTTCAGGAGTTGCTTGCGATTCTCGATGTCAGCAGCATGGCGAACCCAACCTTCCACATCCGGGGGGTTCCCTTGCATGAAGGCCCAATGTTGGAGGTCTGGGTTGAGACCCTCCCTGAAACATTGTACCAAGGTAGCTTCACTCCAGTCCAGAATTCGGCTAGCCAGTGACTGGAACTCACTTGCATACTGCGCCACCGACTTAGTCCCTTGGCGCAGTTGCATCAGGGAGGCTTTAGCCCGCTCACCCAGAGTCGGGTCCTCAAAACGGTTTCGGAGTGCTACCATGAACTCGTCCAGGGTTCGCAGTACCGGCGAGCGGAGTTCATACTGCAACACCATCCAGGCAGCCGCCTCCCCCTGCAGTAAGGAAGCCACGTACTGCACCCGGGACTCCTCAGAAACAAAGGTTCGGCCTTGTTCCCGCATAAAAATGTCCACTTGGACCATAAAAAAGGTCAATTGGTCTCCCGACCCGTCATACGTGACTTTCAGGTCCCGACGGGCCGGGGGGGCAGGGGTTGCGGGCGGAACTGCCGGCGCCCCGTCTGGGGGAGCACCGGCTGGAGGTTGCAACTTCAGCGCATCTAGGGCCGTGGCCATCTCACCCATTACGCGTTGCATGGTCTCCATCTGCTCCTGCATAGCCCGGCGGTCTTCCTGCCACTGCTTTCGTTCTTCCTCCATGAGGGCCTCTTTGCGGGCCGGGTCCCCTTCGAGTCCCGTGCTGGGGAAGGCCAACCGGCGATCCTTCGCCGCAGTCCGCGAGAGCGACCAGCCCTTGGGAGAGTCCAGCCAATAAGTAAGCCCCCGGGGACGTTCGTCCCGATCTTGGTCGGGGGCGCGACCCTTCGGTTTCTTTGGCTTGGCTCCCTCCTCCTTCGGGTCCGGCTTCTCCGGCTCGTCCGGAGCCTTGGGGGCATCGGGGATAGGGGTGGTATCCTCGTCGGCTGACATTCTGTCCAAAGCGGTACAGCTGCAGTCCGAGAGGCAAGGACTTGCAACTTAATGTGAGAGATCCCCCCTCTCTGAGTTTGCTTCTCCAAATCAGTTGCTCAGACGTTGATACAGAAACAATAGATTTATTGAAGCCTTCAGGAGATGAGACAGGCACAGGTAGAAAGTTGCAAGTGAGGGGCTATACGGGTTTACAGAATATATTGACTCCAGGGCACTGGGGCACTGGGGTTCACACTTATTGTTATGGGAAGTTACAAGCTTGGCATAATACAAAACATCAGACGGATCCCAGGAAGTCTGGTGCGGCTATCACACTTCCAAGGCCGCACCGGCCTGAGGGAGTACTGGCAGGAAAACAGCGGGGGGGGGGAAGATACATGGGCCATCAGGCCTGGCGCCTGAGACCAGAAGGTGTGAACTGCTTTTACGAGTTCACTGATAATACCGCAGGTGATGGAAAGCAGAGACACAAAGACAGAGACCCTCACACATATTGTACTAGAAGTATGCCAAAAAAAGACTTGCTTTTTAAAAGTAAGTAAAGTTGTTGAGTCCTGCTTACTCGATGACTGGCTGAACAAGATAACTTCACTTCTCAGTAAGTGATACATTCTAAGAGCCTGTCATCTGAACAGCACAACCCCTCTTCAGTATGTTGGGGGTTATTACGAAAGGGATTGAAAATAAAGTGGCCACTATTATAATGCTCCTGTATAAATCTATGGTGCGGCCTCTCTCATTTGGAATACTGTGTACAGTTCAGGCCACGGTATCTTAAAAAGGACATCGCAGAGCTGGAAAAAGAACAGAAGAGGGCAACCAAGATGATTAGGGGACTGGAGAGGAGCACCTTCCCTGGGAAGAAAAGGCTGACGAGTCTGGGGCTTCTCAGTTTACAATAGAGACCACTAAGGGGAGGCATGATAGATGTTTATAAAATTATACATGAGGTGGAGTTGACAAATTTTCTCCCTCTCCCAAAAGAGCAGAACTTGAAGGCATCCAATGAAGTTGATGGGCAGAAATTAAAGATGGAGAAAAGGAAATACTTCTTGATACAGCAAGTGATTACAATGTGGCATTTGCTGCCAGGCAATGTAGTGTTGACCCCAGGAATAAGCTTTCATATGGGATTAGATAGATTCGTGGATTGTTCTATTACTGAAGGAGAAAAAACAAAAGAGGTGGGTTAGCTTTACCAAATCTCAAACTCTTCTCATCAAGCAGCACCATTGGTGGCCTTAACAGATTGGATACTTCACCCAGATGACAGGAAAATTAGACTTGAAAAAACGGGTCTTGATCGAGGGTTCCACTTTCTGGTATAGATTAAAAATAGAACAACGAATGTGGAAATGAAGACTTCTGACACTAACATCAGAGAACATCTGTTAAAGACATGGAACTTACTAAAAAAAAATTGTCAGTCCTTCTACCCCCAAAATGTCACCAATGGAAGCGTACTTAGATTTAACAACTAGGAAAAGCAATGATTTTCTCACCTATCAGGATCTCGTCTCAAGAGAACAATATCAAAACATTACAGGAACTTCCAAACGGGAATCAGGAGATCTCTTGGTTTACTTAGTATAGATTAATTCACAGCTTGAAGACAGACTTCTATAATAAAGGAATAATGAGAAAACTGACGACCTTTGAACAAATAATAACTAAGACACAAGAACACTTGCTCTCTAAAATAGATCAATTTTTATTATCAATTGAGCCAACTTCAGAACAAGTTAAGGTGTGTATGATTAAATGGATGCAAAATCTTGGTGAAATGATCCCTATGGAAACTTGGGAAACACTGTGGACTACAGGTATTAAATTCTCCTCCTCTCAAGCGGGCAGAGAAAATTGGTACAAAATGTTCTCCAGATGGTATCTTTCACCAAAAGACCTCCAAAAGATGCTTAAAACAAATCAAGTGAACTGTTGGAAATGTTCAGAGACGGAACGGACTTTCTTTCAACAATAGTGGACTTTAAAAAAAGTCAGCAATTCTGGAAGATGATTCATCAAACAATTCAAGGTATTCTTCAAGTACATTTCAAATTAAATCCAAATATATGTTACTGGGGATTATTCCCTCACAAGTGAGTCCAACGCAAAGATAATTTTTCCAATACGCAGCCACAGCAGCGAAAATTCTGTATGCTTCATACTGGAAAAGCTCCAAGATTCCACCAAAGAAAGAATGGATCCATAATTTATTTCACTTTGCCACAATGTCAAAACTAACCTGTTTAATAAAAAAGAAACCATTAGATGATTTTGGACTTAAATGGCAACCTTTCTATGACAAATTGTATGAGCCAGCAACCTCTTTTCCTGGTTTGGAATGCTGATGACAGCCCTTCCAGACTCCCCCTGGGCAAGGTACAATCCGTTTGACTACAAGGTTGAAGGCTCTTCTTTGTCCAAACCTTATTTCATCAGCCTTTGGTTCTCCCCTGGGTACGTCGCACCCACAACATGCACGGCTCCTCTCATTAATTTTATAAAATAAGGTTTATTTTCAAGAAGATAAAAGCAACATTCTCCATTCAAAACAGCCATTAGATGATTTTGGACTTAAATGGCAACCTTTCTATGACAAATTGTATGAGCCAGCAACCTCTTGTCCTGGTTTGGAATGCTGATGACAGCCCTTCCAGACTCCCCCTGGGCAAGGTACAGTCCGTTTGACGACAAGGTTGAAGGCTCTTCTTTCTCCAAACCTTATTTCATCGGCCTTTGGTTCTCCCCCGGGTACGTCGCACCCACAAAATGCACGGCTCCTCTCGTTAATTTTATAAAACAAGGTTTATTTTCAAGAAGATAAAAGCAACATTCTCCATTCAAAACAAGCAAAAGAAAATAATTCCACTAACTAGTAAAGGCTGTCGAAAGAGAGAAAAAAAAGATTTTTTCCAAGCCGAGGCAAATGCCTTAAAAAAACCTCCCCCACCAATCAAGGTTAAACACTTAATCACCCTCTGGCGAGTAACATTCTTAAAGTCATATACCTGTTACTTCCATACACACCCCCTCCCACGCAGAAAGCAGTTATCTACCAGGTTTCCTGCGATAAAAACAACAGCTATATAACATTTAGGGAGCTTTCTGTAATCATAACTTCTGAGATGTGAAGTAACAGGGTTGAATCAATGGTGATCCTACAGGATTGAATACAAAGATACAATTCACAAAAATTCATCACAAAATAACAGTATGAATAAACTTCTTATGAATCAATATAACACCTCGACAGAGAATCTGCCAAAATATTATCTTGCCCTCTAATATGAGTAACTTCAAAAGATAGATCTTGCAGGGACAAAGCCCATCTCAGAATTCTAGAGTTTGCCCCTTCATCCTATGAATAAATGTTATCGGGCTATGGTCTATCTCAAGGTAGAAATGTGTCCCTCTTAGATAGGTTTTCAACTTATTCAATCCCCAGATCACCCCCAAAGCCTCTTGCTTGTTTTGAATGGAGAATGTTGCTTTTATCTTCTTTAAAATAAACCTTGTTTTATAAAATTAACGAGAGGAACCGTGCATGTTGTGGGTGCGACGTACATTTGAGCCGCAAACTGCTTCCTAAGGAGCAGAAGTATAGTGTTATAGAGCAAGAGGCTTTGGGGGTGGTCTGGGGATTGAATAAGTTGAAAACCTATCTAAGAGGGACACATTTCTACCTTGAGACAGACCATAGCCTGTCCCCTTTCCCCCCGGGTACCCCAGTGGCAAGAAGAGCAAGGCTGCACCTGCTTTGAGCATTCAAAAAGCTTCTCCCCTTTAAATACAGCAACTGGTTTAAAATGGTGGAATTTATATTTTTGCTTAGTATTATTTTTAACACTAATAGAAAATATCCTAGTAGTAAATATAGCAGAGATTCAAATAATTATGCTTCAGGTGGCTGTTTTACCTTGCTTATGTTTGTTTTTTCTCTTTATAAATTTTTGCATCCTATATTTAAAAAACCAATATATTTTTTTAAAAAAAGGTTTCTTCCCTGTATCGGTTATTTGACGCTCTTGACAAGTGCCTCTGCGACGAAATCTCTTTCCACACTATGAGCATTCAAAACTTTTCTGTCCTGTGTGTTGTTAGATGCCTTTGAAGGTGGCTACTCTGACTGAACCTCTTTCCACACTCTGAGCATTCAAACGGTTTCTCCCCTGTGTGGGTTCTTTGATGATTTTCAAGATTGCCACTCTGACTGAATCTCTTTCCACACTCTGAGCATTCAAAACGTTTCTCTCCTGTGTGTGTTCTTAGATGCCTTTGAAGGTTGCTACTGTGATTGAATCTCCTTCCACACTCTGAGCATTCAAATGGTTTCTCCCCTGTGTGGGTTCTTTGATGCTCTTGAAGAGTGCCACTGCTATTGAATCTCTTTCCACACTCTGAGCATTCAAAAGGTTTTTCCCCTGAATGGGTTCTGACATGGCTTTGAAGTTTGCTACTGAAACTGAATTTCTTTCCACACACTGAGCATTCAAAAGGTTTCTCCCCAGTGTGGGTTTTGAAATGCAGTCGAAGACTGCCACGCAGACTGAATCTCTTCCCACACTCCGAGCATTCAAAAGGTTTTTCCCCAGTGTGGGTTCTTTGATGCTCTTGAAGATCAAAAGGGCGATTGAATCTCTTTCCACACTCCGAGCATTCAAAAGGTTTCTCCCCTGTGTGGGTTTTGAAATGCATTCGAAGACTGCCACTCAGACTGAATCTCTTCCCACACTCCGAGCATTCAAAAGGTTTCTCCCCAGTGTGGGTTCTTTGATGCTCTTGAAGATCGAAAGTGCGATTGAATCTCCTTCCGCACTCCGAGCATTCAAAAGGTTTTTCCTCTGTGTGGTTTCTTTGATGCTGTTGAAGAGTGACAGTGTATCTGAATCTCTTTCCACACTCCGAGCATTCGAAAGGTTTCTCCCCAGTGTGGGTTCTTTGATGCTTTTGAAGATTGCCACTGTGACGGAATCTCTTTCCACACTCCGAGCATTCAAAAGGTTTCTCCTCTTTGTGGGTTGTTCGATGTATATGAAGATTGCTACTCTGACTGAACCTCTTTCCACACACTGAGCATTCAAAAGGTTTCTCCCCTGTGTGGGTTGTTCGATGTATATGAAGATTGCTACTCTGACTGAACCTCTTTCCACACTCTGAGCATTCAAAAGGTTTCTCCCCTGTGTGGATTCTGAAATGTCTTTGAAGTTGGTCACTGAAACTGAATCTCTTTCCACAGTCTGAGCATTCAAAAGGTTTCTCCCCTGTGTGGGTTCTTAGATGCCTTTGAAGACTGCCACTCACACTGAATCTCTTTCCACACTCTGAGCATTTAAAAGGTTTCTCTCCTGTGTGGGTTCTTTGATGCCTTTGAAGAGTGTCACTTAGACTGAATCTCTTTCCACACTCTGAGCATTCAAAAGGTTTCTCTCCTGTGTGGGTTCTTTGATGCATTTGAAGATTGCCACTGCTAGTAAATCCCTTTCCACACTCTGAACATTCAAAAGGTTTCTCTCCTGTGTGGGTTCTTAGATGTATTTGAAGATTGCCACTGCTAGTAAATCTCTTTCCACACTCTGAACATTCAAAAGGTTTCTCTACTGTGTGTTTTTTTAGATGCCTGTTTAGATGGCCAGTTTGATTGAATCTCTTTCCACACTCTGAGCATTCAAATTGTTTCTTCACTTTATCTAGCAGTAGCTGATGCACTTCCTCATCACCCTCATTCCACTGATCATCCCCGGCTGGAACGAAAAGAGAGATCCTGTTAGTACCCACACAAGAAGGTCTGAGCATCCACATGCTAAGCATTTCAGCGGCTTTTTCCTGCTGTACCTTGAAGAGTACATTAATAGATACTTTAAAGGGACATGAAAGCCTGCTGCATCAGAAAGACTAGGTTTTCAGTCTTTTTTTTATTAGTTCTTTTGATACAGATTTATGATATATGTTACTTATGCAACATACATTATTTTTATACCATACATTACACATTTCCTTTTAACCCCATCCACCCCCCTCCCTTCCCCCACTCCTTCTCCTTGTAGTTTTTAATCTTTTAGTCCCAGCCACGGGCACAAAGACTGAATCTTCCACTGAATGTCTTTTCTTCCTTCTGTTGATATCCACTCAAGGTAGGTCTTCCATCTCCTCCTGATTTCTGTATTCTTATCTTCCCATGTAGTCTTGTGGTGCAACTTCTCGGCTATATCCGACTATATCCGACTGTATAAATTCAAACAAATAATTGTGCCAGATTTCTACAGTCCATTTGCTTTTGTCCTTCCATCCCCAATAAGCAATAACTGCTTTGCTTGCTAAAACCATAGCCTTAAATGTGGCTTGATCCCCCTTGTTTACTGCCAGGTTCCCTGTTATACTCATTAACATTAGATTAAAATCTATAGTTAAGGGTACTTTACATATTCTCCTTATAATTTGTAGTTTTTTTGTCCAAAAAACCCTAACCTCTGGGCATTCCCACATCATGTGGGAGAACCATCCTTTAGATTGTCTACAATGCCAGCACATGGGGCTCAATCCCGGAATCATGTTCGATAATTGCACTGGTGTTTTATACCATTTTGTAAAAAAATTATGTTCCAACTCATTAAATTTAATCACTTTAATTTCCTCTAATCCTGTCATAATTTTACCTACTATCTTTTCTGATATCTGATCTTCCTTACTCCAAGTTTTTTTGTAAATATGATATTGTCTTATTTTTGATATCATTTTCCTATACATTTTTCCTGCTAATCCTTATTTTGATTTTTGCATTTCTTTGTATATTTCTTCCATTGGTTCTTCTATCCATATTTTCCCTTTTTCATTAATCTTTTTAACCATTTTGTAGAGACCTGTTATTTTTAACCAGTATTGCTTACCTATCTCTTTTACTATCTCCTGTACAGGTTTTAGGGTTCCTCCTCTGTACATACCTCCCAATCTATAGTATCCTTTTGACCTTAGGATTTCCCACCATTTACTTTCCCTCATCTCGCGATACATGGTCTCTAGCAGTGCCCATCTTGAGGTCCTCCCTAGCCATAAAGGCTGCCATTTACTCCACACTTCTAGTGCTGAGCGTCTGGACCCTGTGGTTGATTTTAAATCTTTATTTATAACTTTGGAGAAGATACCAAATCTTCCTATGTCACTCGTTTTCCTGCTAAAGTATGACAGCAGTTAATTTTAAACAGTTTATTCTCTGTCCTGGAATGGGCCCCCATCCTGGCCTCCTAGGCCTGCAGCCCCCAGCCCCACTCACCTTCCCAGGGAGGAAAGTAGCCTCTGGGAGCATCGGCCTGATGAGCACAACGGCCTGCCAGCAACAGCCTCTCCTCTTACCCCAGGAGCAGTCAAGAGAGGGAAGATGTCAGCTGAGCTTGTCGCTGCAGCGGCAGCCCAAGCTCTGATCCAGGGCCCAGCCTTAGCAAGAATGCATTATAGATCATAAAGAGGGTTTCTCTCCTGAGGGAATTTCTCTTAGAAATAACACTCAGGTTCTTACTGAAGGTTTTCCAAAGACCACACTTTCATTTTCATTTTCCCTGGCGTGGTTTCTCTGGTTAGCACAAAGGCCTTTGTTCCTTCTTGTTTTGGTTGACCTTTCTTCTTGGACTGGGATTTCATGAAAGCCTCTACCTTGGGACTCAATGGGCTTATCCCTCCTCTTGTCTGCATGGCTTCCCTCCTGCCTCTGTGGTGCATCTCCATCCCCAAAGTTTCTTTGGGAGTCATCATTGTTGGCTTTTCCCAAAGACAACCCCTGGAATCCCCCAGCCCTCTCCTCCATATATGCTGCTGGAATAAAGAAAGATGTCCAGTCAGCACTTAACAAGAAGCCGAGCCACGCAACAGGCACTGCTCATTAAAGGCTGTGCATTTCATGTTTCAGACCTTCATTCCCCCCTCCCAAAAATTTCCACTTGTCAAACCTTATCCCCAGCTAGGTCCCCCAAGTGAGTAGCTTTTATATTCTGCCGACCCCTCCACTCCCCACATGTACTTTTCCCTCATAAAGTGACAAAGAATCATTTCCCCACTGTTCATGTTTGACTCGTCATGAAGCTCTTCTGATTCTCTTCTGTTGATTATATAGAAGAGAAGGTTTTTATACCCTGCTTTTAACACCCTAGTCTCACAATGGCTTACAAATCACATTCCTTCCCCTCCCCCACAACCTTGTCCTCTCCAGGTCTAACAGCTTGTCCCCTACTTGCCTCAAACTGCCCTAGCTATGGTGATCCACAGCTAGACTACTGTAATTCGCTCTATGTAATTCATAGAGATTACTCTAAGACATCCTACCTTCACTGCAGACACACAGTATTTTGCTCCTGAGGAAATTGTGAATTTCCTGCATTGTGCAGGGGGTTGGACTAGATGACCCTGGTGGTCCCTTCCAACTCTATGATTCTATGATTCAGACGGTAAGGCTGATTACTTAGCCAATGTGGAAGTCCTCCTATAGCTGTTTATTTCTAGCAAATAAAGGCTCCTGGTGCAAGAGTGATAGGATGACCAAAATGTCAGTGATCTCGAAAGGTCCTCTTGGCATCCAGTATCTTAAACTCTTTGCTTTATAGTTTGCCTAGCTTGTTTCCAGCCCAGCAGTAGAAGTCCTAGAGGGGAAAAGCCCAGGCTATTTAATTTGCCTTCTATGGCAGTGATCCATTTTGACCTGAAGATGTTTCTCAAAATCAGTGGAAGGAGACCCCTAGGGAGACAATTAATTTTGAACCATAGGTAAAGAGAAGTCAAACAGTCCCTCACCTCGACCTTCATCATGCCAGTTTCTAGACGAACCACAGAATTTGGCATGAATTATGGTAACTGGAGGACCACTCTAAGAAACTTAGATTGCACCCACTTGATAGAGGTAAAGAATGAAGGCGAGCGGCCATGATTCATTTCATACAGCATCTGCACTAGTGTTTTTGCCTGAAAAAGCTTAAGGGTGGCCGGCACATGAGCCCCTTTGTCCGAAGACAACTAATTAAGAGGGGGCAGATCTCTCACCGAGATTAGCAATATAGGTGTTGTGGGCAGACGTAGTGCTGGTTTGGAGAGAGTGGACGGGGAGAAGCTTTTCTCTCTCTCTCTCATAATACTAGAACGCGGGGTCATCTGCTTAAGCTGGAGGGTGCGATTCAAAACTGATAAAAGGAAGTATTTCTTCACACAACGCATAGTTAAATTAGGGAACTCCCTGCCCCAGGATGTGGTGATGGCTGCCAACTTGGAAGGCTTTAAGAGGGGAGTGGACATGTTCATGGAGGAGAGGGGTATTCATGGATACTAGTCATGATGCATACCTATTCTCTCCAGGATCAGAGGAGCATGCCTATTATATTAGGTGCTATGGAACACAGGCAGGATGGTGCTGCTGCAGTTGTCTTGTTTGGGTGCTTCCTAGAGGCACCTGGTTGGCAAACAGACTGCTGGACTTGATGGCCTTGGTCTGATCTGTGCCATTTAATTATGATGATCTTCAACTCAGCGGTATTTAAACTGTTTTAATATCCTTTATGTTGGATTGTATTTTAATTAATTTAAACTTGACGTTAACTGCCCTGATCCCCGCTTTGCCGGGGGAGGAAAGGATATAAATAAAAGCTTATTAATATTATTATTATACTTGCCCCTGGGCCAGCCAGGCTGTTTGGGTCCCTCTATCTGGCCATGCTGAATATTGTTTTCGCTGCCACCCCACCATCTTGAGGCTCCCAAAAGGAAGCAAGAAACAAATGTATGGCTGTTCAAATTTTGTCACTGAATTTTGATTCCCACATTAGCCCAGAGGCACAATTGTATTGGCAGCAATTTGCTCCTCTGGCACCTATGAAAGTTCCTTATGGTCAGCCAGGGCATCCATTCGGGCCCCGGATAAGCAAGCTCCGTTCTCTCCCCCCCCCCTCCCCGTGCTCATTTTTTCTCTCGCTCAGCATTAGCCTTTCAATAGACATCCGCTGTGAGCTAGCTGGAGCCGCAGGACTATGCCTGGGAGCCCGAGAGATTGCCCGGTCGTCTACTAGTCAATTTCACCAGTACGTCTCTTAATGGGCAATCACCAGCAAATACTTCCTTATTGTAAACTTGTATCTTTTCTCATTCAGGACAGCTCTGCTGCATCTCATCCTTTTGTGTTCTGCCATTATGTGTAATCAATTCTATTGTATGTTCCCTATAAAGATGACCAGTATTTCCCCCATCTGTATTCTGACCTTAAGTTTGTATGGACCTACTGAACTCGTTTTGCTTTCTTAATAAAACTTTTAACTCACTGCACCGTCTGGAGTAAAGTTTACTATTACTGATATGCAACGAGGTACTGAAGTCTTGACAGTAGGTCAGAACCACAGTTTTCCTTAGCCTTCCTTTTTATTTTTATTTTAATTTAAGTTTGTGTGTGTGTGTTTAGTGAACAGTTAGTATTAATATGTCTGCACGATCCTCAAATCCGCTCTCCGCGGGAGAGGACCTCCGTCAGACCGTCATTGATATTGATGTTTGCCTGGAAGAAGCGACCCCGGAGCAGCGCCCGCCCGGGCTTCCCTGGGATGCTGATGTGGACCTCCTTACCCATGCAAGCCGCGCAGCGACAAAGAATCAGGGCCAGCGAACGGGCAGCGTCGGAACCTTGGGGCGGGTTGTACCGAGGACCGCTAACCGATTGGTACAACAGGGGGAAGAGCGGAGCCGGGAGGTTGTTCCTAGGGAATGGTTGGAAGGACCCTCGATCACTCACGCTCCGGTCACCCCAGCCCCCATCGCCACGGAGGAAACCATCCTGCTACACGGACAGAACCAGGCGCTGGCTCGACATAACCGGGACCTACAGGCACAGATGAGCATTCTGCAGAGGGACTTGGCTGCAGTTTTGGGGGCAGTGAGGGATCTCAGACAGCCCTCGCAGCAACCCCGAGCCAGCTCGCTGCCCGCTGCTGAACCACCTGTCTGTGGAGAGGCGCCCTTACCCAGGAGCCCTACTGCCAGGGATCTGAAGGTGTCCTTTGACGGATCTAGCGTGCAGTTATCCCATTTCCTACTCCAAGTCTCCAGGTTCATGAAGGACCAAGGGGAGACTTTTTCCTCGGAGGAAGCCCGGGTCAGGTACGTGATCAGCCTACTGGAGAAAGAGGTGGTGGAATGGGCAGTGACGGCGGCAGAGACTATGCCCAGGGTCTTGAGGTCCCTGGATGAGTTTTTGTCTGCTCTGTGACGCCGTTTTGAAGACCCTCATAGGGGAGAGAAGGCCAAGATTGCCATGTGGCATTTGAAACTGGGGGCCCGCTCCGTAATTGAGTACGCCCAGGACTTTCAATCCCTATCCTGTAAGATAAGGGTATGGAGTGAGGCCACCAAGGTTCAGCAGTTTCGTGAAGGACTGCGTTGGGAAGTGCTGGACGGCTGCCTGACCCTAGGAGACCCAGAGTCGGTAGAGGAATGGATTAAACTGGTGGCCTTGGTGGAGATTCGCAAGCAGACCCTCCAGTTCTCCAAGGATCGCCCGTCAAAGGAGCCCCCAGCGGGTCCCGCCAAAGGGGGCAATGCAGCAGAACCGCGGCGAGACAGAAGAAACCGATAGGGCTTCAGCCTGGAAAAGGCGCACCGTTTCAAGGAAGGAGCATGTCTCCAGTGCGGGAGGATGGGCCATTTCGCAGCGAAATGCACCAGCTCATCGGCGGAATTGTCAGGTAACCGAGTGCCCCAGGAGCGGGAAACCACCCCAACTGGGACCCTGGATCGGAGAAGAGCAGAGGGGACAGCCAGCCGACGCGGAGCGGCGGCCCTGCAAGTGGAACCAGCATCTGGTCCGTACAGCCTTAGCCCTCAAAGCCTCTCCAGAGACCCCTCGCCTGCAAAAAACGAGGACAGCCTTCTGTGAACGAGCCGGCATGGAGGGCACCCTCGGAAGATTCCAAACCGGCTCCGAGTAGGGTGAGTGACCAGGGAGAAACTGTACTGCTGCCTGTTGTGTTGCAGAACCCCCGGGGAGGGGAACCTATTGCTGTTGTTGCTATCCTGGACTCCGGGTGCTCCCGGACCTTAATAGATCAGGCTGCGATGGAACGCCTGAAGGTCGGAACTCTAGAACTGGACCAGCCCTGGCATTTCCATCAGATGGATGGGAGTGATCTACCCAGCCATGCTGAATATTGCCTTCGCTGTCACCCCAGCATCTTGAGGCTCCCAAAAGGGATCAAGTAACAGGGCAGGCCTCAAAACAACATATTGCTGTTTAAGATTTTGATTCACACATCAGCACAATGGCACAATCCTAATGACAGCAATTTGCACCTTTGGCACCTTACCCAGAGAGGCCACACTCCTGTAGTTCTCCAGCATGACTTCCTTGTAGAGAGCTCTTTGGTCCGGATCCAGCAGGGCCCACTCTACCTCAGTGAAATGCACTGATACCTCCTCAAAAGAAACTGGAGACTGAAAGAAAAAGCAGATTCCCTCGTCAGAGAAAATGAAGGCGAATCTCGGGGGGGGGGGCGCTATGGAAGGGGGCAGGATGAAGAATTCGGCATGTGTAAAAGGAGTGGCATTCACAGCCTCTTGCTTGGGGCCCTTAACAACTGCAGGAGAAAAGCCCCCCGGAGAAAGGGGTACCATGGCCGGGTTTCCCAGCTCATCTCGTCTACCTGGACTGGAGGAGAAGCAGCTGTCTCCACACCTCTGCAAAGAGAATGGATCAGCACTGTCTCTTCACTGCCTGCAAGGGAGAGAAAAGTGGAAGAAAGGGTATTAGGCTTGACTTCTCATTTTGTTTTCTTGTGTGAAGCATGTTTTATGCCTCTCCATTCCAAAGGTGTGAAATCTTGCCCTATGTACACTCAAAAAAACTGGTAACACTTTGTAGTAAGTTGTGGGAGAGGCAGAAGAGAAGCACAAGGAAACAATGAGACTCCCGGGAGCTCAAAAAGCTGCTGACACATTTCAGACTTCTGTGAGACTTGAAACCTGTCCTGTGAATGGTGGAGATCAAAAACATGGCAGCATCTCTGCAGGATCAGAGTTGAGAAATAAAAAGACTCATTTAGGAAGTGGAAGGAGGGCCTTATAACCAAAAAGGAATATAAACACATAACTAGTGTCGAAGGCTTTCACGGTCAGAGTTCATTGGTTCTTGTAGGTTATCCGGGCTGTGTGACCGTGGTCTTGGTATTTTCTTTCCTGACGTTTCGCCAGCAGCTGTGGCAGGCATCTTCAGAGGAGTAACACTGAAGGACAGTGTCAAAACGTCAAGAAAGAAAATACCAAGACCACGGTCACACAGCCCGGATAACCTACAAGAACCAACATAACGAGTGCTTGTACGGAGAGTGTTAGGAAAGCTAAAATTCAGAATCAGCTTAGGCTAGCAAGAGATGCTAAATACAACAAAAAGGGGTTCTTTTCCTATGTACAGAGTAAGAACAAGGACAAGATAAGCCCACTGCGGGGATGAAAAAGTGAAATTTTAACATGAAATGAAGAGAGGACAGAACTGCTCAATTCCTACTTTCCCTCAGTCTTTTCTTGTGAGGGAAGCGGTACTCAACATGGCAGTAAATAGAACCCATGGTGAAGGAAGGGATTTGCAGCCTAGGATTGGCATTGGGTTAGTGCACAAACACCTAGTTTCTTTAAATGAAACAAAGTCCTCAGGGCCAGATGAACTGCATCCAAGGGTACTCAAAAAACTTGCTGATATAATTTCTGAGCCTCTGTCCATTATTTTTCAAAAGTCTTGGAGAACAGGTGAGGTGCCAGAAGACTTCTATACAAGGAAAGGTTTTTGAACAAATCATCAAACTGTCAGTCCGTGAGCATTCAGAAAGGATGGATCTGATTTCTAAGAGCCAACACAGGTTTCTCAAAACAAGTCATGCTAGACTAATCTTATCTCCTTTTTTTGAGAAAGTTACTACCTTGCTGGATCAGGGGGATGCTGTAGACATAGTTTATCTTGATTTCACTAAGGTTAGGGTTAGGGTTGGGTTAGGGATAAGATTCAGTAAGGCATTTGATAAGGTTCCACATAATATTCTTGTTGACAAATTGGGGAAATGTGGTTTAGATCCTATTACTGTTAGGTGGATCTGTGACTGGTTGACAGATCGCACCCAAAGAGTGGTTGTTAATGGTTCCTCTTCCACTTGGAGAGGAGTGACTAGTGGAGTGCCTCAGGGATCTGTCGTGGGCTCTGTGTTGTTCAACATCTTTATAAATGATTTGGATGAAGAAATAGAAGGGATACTTATTAAATTTACTTATTAAATGGTGGGGTAGCAAACATGGTAGAAGACAGAGCCAGGATACAGGATGATCTTGACAGGCTGGAGAATTGGGCTAAAATCAATAAAGTGAACACATGAACACATGAAGCTGCCTTATACTAAATCAGACCCTTCCCCTCCACGTGGTCTGCCTGCCTATACATATTATCTGACAACTCCTCGTCGTTGTAGAGCTTTTTGCTTGGCTAGATTGAATGCTAATCCTTCTATGGTAATGCAGGGCAGAATTCTGAATATACCATACTCAAGACAGGATCTGCCCTTGCTCTTCTGGCTCTATTGACTCATTAGCTCATGCCCTTTAGGAATGCCGCTTTTACGAGGAACTTCGATTGCACTATATTTCCCCGCTTTTAACATAAAAATCCAATGCCTCTGTGACTGACATACTGTCTTTTTTACTAAGCAATAGGGACCCCAAGGCTACATTGTCAGTGGCAAGATTAGTTTCAGTCCTTATATCCCTCCAACACTAGTTATATGCTGCTCAAGATCAATTGATCAAGGAGCTTCTAAGGGATAAAGGAAAGGAAAGGAAATCAGACCCTTGGTCCATCAAAGTCAGTATTGTCTACTCAGACCGGCAGCGGCTCTCCAGGGTCTCAGGCAGACCCTGTGCACTTCAACAAAGATAAATGTAAAGTTCTGCATCTAGGTAGGAAAAATCAGAGGCATAATTATAGGATGGGGGAGACTTGTCTTAGCAGTAGTGTGTGTGAAAAGGATCTTGGGATCTTAGCAGACCAAACACTGAACATAAGTCAGCAGTGTGATGCAGTAGCTAAAAAGGCAAATGTGATCTTGGGCTGCATCAACAGGAATATAGTGTCCAGATCACGTGAAGTGATGGTATCGCTTTACACTGCTCTGGTTAGACCTCACCTATTGTGTTCAGTTTTGGGCACCACAATTTAAGGATGTAGACAAGCTGGAACGTGTCCAGAGGAGGGCAACAAAGATGGGGAGGGGTCTGGAGATCGTCCTATGAGGAAAGGTTGAAGGAGATGGGTATATTTAACCTGAAGAGAAGAAGACTGAGAGGGGATATGATAACCATCTTCAAGTACTTGAAGGGCTGTCATATAGAGGATGGTGCCGAGTTGTTTTCTGTTGCCCCAGAAAGTTGGACCAGAACCAACGGGTTGAAATTAAATCAAAAGAGTTTTAATCTTGACAGTTAGAGCGGTTCCTCAGTGGAACAAACTTCCTCGAGAGGTGGTAAGTGCTCCTTCCCTGGAGGTTTTAAAGAAGAGGTTAGATGGCCATCTGTCAGCAATGCTGATTCTATGATCTTAAGTAGATTATGAGAGGGAAGGCATCTTGGCCATCTTCTGGGAATGGAGCAGGTGAGAGGTAGTTGTGAATTTCCTGCATTGTGTAGGGTGTTGGACTAGATGACCCTGGTGGTCCTTTCAAACTCAATGATTCTATTCTTTGATTCACCAGGTGCCCCAATCCCATCCAGGCACAATGAGTCCTTACTGCGCGAGGGGGCATCTTTGGCACACGCCGGGTCCCAGGTCCGCTGCCCTTCTTCCAACCGAGTACTTTCTGTCTCACAAAATGTAGCTTCCATCTTCATGGATGGACCGCACCTCTGAAACAGCAGTGAGGGAGATAGGTAAGAGATGGAAGGGAAGACACCAAGGAATGGATACAATCCCACTCCCAGACTGTGCTCCTTTCTATCAGCAGATAGGGTTTTCCTCCAACCCTGGGGCATTATCTGGAGGGATAAGAAATTCCCTAGAAGCAGTGGCTACTGAGGCAGGTTGTTAAATCTCCCATTTGGAAGATTAACATTTGGACAAATATCGGGCAGGGAACCTTTAGGGTAAGGTCAAATATCATTGCTTGAATTGGAATACCTGGAAAGAAAAGCCCTTACCTGTTCTGCCTGCCTCTTTTCTTCTGCCTGACTCAGGAGGAAACCTTCGGCCAAGGCCACAGCTTGGGAACTGGTCTCAGGCCCGCATCCTCTGATCCAGTGCTGCATTTCCTGGGGCAGGATGGTCAGGAACTGCTCCAGGATCACCAGGTCTAGGATCTGCTTCTTGGTGTGTCTCTCTGGCTTCAGCCATTGTTTGCAAAGTCCATGGAGCTGGCTGCAAACTGCTCGGGGCCCATCAGCCTCACAGTAGCGTAACCGCCGGAAGTGTCGGCAATGTACTTCTGAGTTCTGGGGCTCCTGATCCCAGTTCTCTGGCACCACTCTCTCCCAGGATTCAATGCCACTCCCAGCTTGGATGAGCTGGGGGTCTTTCCTTGCTCTCTTGCCAGGTTCAGGTCCTTCCGAATTCTGCTCTTCCATCTCCTTCCCCTTCTATTGGGTGACCTCTGAGTGTGAACAGATCTGTTTACTCACTTGGCTGTGAAGAGAGGCTTCTCCCTGTGGGGGAGGGGGAAGAGACAGATAGCAACGTGCCAGAAAGAAAACAAAGGAAATGAAGATACACAGTGGATCAGAACAAAATAGCCACTTGTGGTTTGTAATATCACTTCGTTATAAGACATACCAAGCTTTTTTAGAAATGCCTGTTAGGTTCTTTAAAGATGCTACAAGCTTGTGTCTGATTACTTTGCGTCAATCCGTCCTCAGGGCTTTGGATGGCTACCCAAAGCCACAGTAGTCTCCCCCAATGACTTACTTCCACGTAAACAAGACAGTATAAAATAGAGAACTAAAATTATTGAGCTTACACAAAATGTAATTATACAGGCAAGCGCAATTAAATTGAAGTGGGTCAGTGTTTTTCAGTGCCTATGCTCTTAGAATTGACCCCTTCCTGAGAAGAAGTATGTTATCTTATTCAGTTAGACGCCTACTAAGCAGGACTCAACTGCTTTCTTGCCGAAGTAAGCTTTACTATTGAAATGCTTCAAAAGTAAAGGAAAAAAGATATAAATGTTTGTATGGTTTATTTAATCTAATATATATGCATGTAGATGGTTACAAAGTCTTAAAATGTTACAAAGTTTAGACATTATGAGTCTTAAACATGTTCATGTATGCAAGCAATCTTAAACAATCTCTATACCTCTATATGAGAGTTTCAAACCTTAAAACAATAATAATATTTCATTCAGAAAATATTACAGTTAAAGAAATCTTGTAAAAATGGTTAGTGCTATGATAAAATAAGTAGGCATACTTTACCCATTTGTGAACCTCCCCAGTACAGCAGGACTAGAAAGATCTGAAAGTTCCCAATTCATGATAAGGATGAATAGACCTTTTAGGTCCTCTATGTGTTATTTAAGTCTTTAAATATCTTTGGTGTATGCAATAGTCAGAGAGATCTCTAATTTCATGAGTTCATATTAGAACTGAAGGTCTGAGCTTTTAGAGCATATTTTCATGCCAGGACCATAGAGAAATCTCTGAGGTTTCTCAGCCTATGAAAGGACGGAGTCTATGAGTCTTTCCTTTTGTATGCAAGGCCTTTGATCTATGCTAAGATCTGGGAGATCTATGTGTATATGCATGTCATCTGTAGCCTTGTCAGAACTTGAAAGCTATGTCAATGTAAAAAGAGTTCTGTGTAAGAACTGAGTTCAGAAGCCTCTCTGTAAGAGAGATCTCTGACTCATGCATGTCTGCAAGGACTGAAATGCCTATGTAAGGCTAGATAGATCTTAGTGAAAACTTCCCAATACCTGCAAGTATTCAGGAGTTTTCAGAGCCTCCATACAAAGGATGGCTCCATCTTATTTAAAAGACGGAGAAGTTTGTGGGCACTTAATCCAGACATCCAGTCCTTGCAAGGGCCGGATATCTTAGAGAGAACCCTCAGTTTAGGGAGTTATCCAGTCTTATGAAAAGACTTATAAATATTGGAGAAATCTGTAAGTATTCAGTCCACGCAAGGACTAAACACTTAGAGAGACTTTTTAGGCAAGGAAGTCTCAACCTAGACGAAAGGTCTTAGAGCCTCAATCCACGCAAGAATCAAGGTCCAAAGTCTTTACATCCCAGGTAAGGGATGGAGAGATCCATTCAGGCCAATGGGTATCAACCTGTTAGGAACTCTAACTCTTGGCTAGGAAATTCCTTCGTTTATATCTTTCAAGATATATCCTTTTCTACCCTTGACAGTATTTGGTTGGATCTGATCTTGAGATATACCTTGATACCTGTGCGCACCACATGTCCTCTGGACCGCAAGTCTTTTGCGCTTACCTTATAAGGATTTCCTGTTAGGTCATTTGCTGACCATAACTATAAACTAAACATTCAGTTTATGTCTCTGCTGTGGGTATGTAGTGGCTGATTTTACCTGCATTCCCATCTTCTGAATCTTATGGTCAGAAGGAATCATTCCTTTATCTTATAAGTCGTTTCTTTCATTTTGAAACCTTAAAACTCACGTTATATGATTACATTACATCATTAGGTCATAGTTAGTAACACATTACCAGAGTACAGGAGAAAAAGTCAAAAACACTTTGATGCTGCCTGCGTTTCAGTGGAGAACATCCTGGAAGCCTCCTTGCTGGCTTCAAGGTCGCTCTGAATATCCTCAGAAACAAGCGCCTTTCTAAGAGAGCTATCAGTCAAGGACAGATAGTGTAAAAGTGTTTTCTGGCAAGACACAGCAAAGGAATATTTTGGTTTTGTTCCCTTCTGAAAAACAAGCCTCTGAACTAGGAATTTCAATAGGAAAATTATACAAACTCTCCTGCTCTATATGTTCCTATATCTATAGTTTTAGGTTCATGGCTGCCACAAAATCTCCTAACATTATTTTAATACATATCAAAAGTAGTTGTCTGTTAGAACATTATCAGAGTTCAGTCTCTTGTTCATTGCTCTTAAGGATTATCAAATAAGCCAAAAAGATCTTAACAAGCAGGGGTCCTTCAATCTCTGACTGCTGAGCTCCAGTCCAAGAAAATCTGATTTGGTCTTCAGAAGCATGCATAATTAAAACGTATCTATCTGAGTAATCTCTGAAGTCACTTAGCACAATCATGTGGCTATTTCTAAGTAACTAGTTGGCTATTGTAATCAGCAAAATCAGCACAAACACATCTATTCACTTTAACACATGATGAATACATTTCTGAACTAGCTAGGTAGAAGCCCATAAGCTGTCTCATCAAAATAAATTTCCCAAACTTTCCCAGCTAACATCAGAAAAATACTTTCCCAGGCCTAAAAACTACAAGCGCCAGATGACATAGCTAACAGGTGTCTCCTTACACTGGGGATGACATCATTGCCACTGCAATAGACAGAGCACTGGGACGTTTGCAAAACCATCCATGTGGCTGTCCTATCAAGATACTGCTCCCCCCTTATTTTTGCAATGGTTTGGCCCTGCATTCCTTCCCCTCCCAAAAGCCCCTTTCAGCTCACCAGACCCCTTCCACCTGGTTGTCAACCTCCAGGTGGGGTGTCAAATTTTCCCAAAATTACCACCGGGTGACAGATATCAGTTCCCCCTGGAGAAAATGGCTGCAATGGAAGGTGGATTCAATAGCATTATACCCCACTGAGCTGTCCCCCCAGCCCTGAACCCAGCCTTTCTCAACATCCACCCCCAAATGTCCAGGGATTTGCCCTCCGAGAGTTGGCAACCCCGTGAGCACCCTGGCTGAGAAAAATCCCAGCCTTCCTCCCTAACAAGATGTAAAAGCTTATCCCCCAAAGACTTACTTCCAAGAAATCTCCCAGGATCTGGCTGCAGGACTTTTCCCCCTGTGCCACAAAGCCCTTGCTGTTCTCTTGGGCAGTGCAGAAGCAAACCCTTCCACCCCCACAGGGAAAAAAACCCTTTCATCTTTTCGCTCCCCCACGACTTGTTTGGCTTCTCTAGCAAAAGGCTCCTGTCTGTTCATCCCTTTCAGTGCTGCAGAGAAATTATTAAAAGCTTCCTGAACTTTCCATCAGGAGCAGTGCTCACACCCAGGGAGGCTGGACTGGACTTCAGCCGGGCCGCCATCAGAGATACTTGAGGAGCTCAACAGGGCTGCCACGGAGTAACCCTGCACATGGTTGCGTTCCCGGGGTAACCCATCCGGTTCAGCCATCTCAGGGTTACACAAAAACAATAAGGGTCTCTGCCGCCTTTGCCACAAAACATCCTTGTGTGTGTGTGTGTGGGGGGGGGGAGTCAGTCTCTTTAGGAGCAGATCCTAAAAAATCCATCTGAAGAGCTGATGTGGAGACGAAGGGGCAGAGCCCTGAAAAGCTCATAATATCATTGACTGGGAGGGGGTGTCCGTCTCCACACCCCCTCCTCCTTTGTCCTTTCCCCCCAAAATAATGCTCCCTGGCTTTCCATCTTCCATGGTTCCTGGAGGGTGAAATGCATGCTCAGGATCCACTTCTGCACACCTAGGATCCCCCTGCCCGCAACCCACACCCTTTTTGGGTGCCCTACAGACAGGAATTGGACCAAAAAGATTACCGAAATGCTGCAGCTCCGTTGAAGTTGGGCGCAAAAGGGGGCTGGGTAAAAGTGGGATCTAGATTAATTTAAAACAGAACCTCATGAAATCACGTGATTTTTTTCTTTACATGAATCCTCACTATTTTTTTCATTGAATCATTCCAGATTTACTACCAAATTACACATCATGACCATGGCCACAAATCAGGAGCTAAAACTAGACTATGGGGTGTGAAAACAGGGGGGGGGGCTCCCAGTTCACTGCTCCCCCCTTCCTTTCTCAATGCTTTGGGTCTTGCATAGCAGTCCCTGAACCTGCATTCCTCCCCTTCCCAAAAGCCCCTTTCAGCTCACCAGACCCCTCCCACACATTCCTGCAGCAGGAGGGAGCCCTCCAACCTCACGTGCACCCAGGGTAGTAGAAAAGCAGCCCACAAGTCAGAGGACCGGGACTTCGATAGGGAGAAGTGGAGGGGAGGGGGGTATCTCCCTCACCTGTTCCCCAAAGAGCCAAAGAGAGGGCTGCATATCTTCCTGAGCTGGAAGGAAGGAAGGGCCTGCTGGTGCCAGGATGGCAAGAAGCAGGAGGGGCGGAAGGGGAGGGGGCTCCCCCTGAAACCCTGCCCCTCCTGAAACTTGATCCATCAGCCCCCTCCCCAGTCTAAAAAGGGCTAGAAGGCCCCTTTTCTAGTCACCTCTCCTGTGGGAGGGTCTTCGTTTCTCGACTCTTCTTTCTTTGGCGACTTCTTGGTTTTGCACAAAGAGGCTCTGTCTGGCCCAGGAAGGTGGGGTGTGAGAAAGGGGGGGAAGGGGGCTGTTCCCCTCTTCTCTGTCCCCCCCTTTTTCCTCTATGCTTTGGGTCTTGCATAGCAGTCTCTGAACCTACATCCCCCCCCTCCCCAAAGCCGCTTTCAGCCCACCAGACCCCTCCCAGACATTCAAACCTTCCTTCTGTAGGGAGGGAGGAGGAAACGCCCCCTCCCCCCCCCACACACACGTTTCTCTCTGGGACTGGGGGCACTCTCCCTGCAAGTATGCCCGGGGTCTTCTGTCCCCCCCCCCCCACTGAGCCAGGAAATACACTTCCCTCCTCTTGTCCCCTCTTTGCTCTCTGCTCGGGGCTTTGCCCTCCGGGACGACATCCTCCCCCCCCTCTCGAAACAGCCCCTCGCCTGGAAAGAACCTGCTTGGGGGGGGGGTCTGACTCCAAACAGTCGCCCTCCCAACACAGCCCCCCTCCTCACCCTGCCTTTCCTTGACTCGGTGACCCCCCCCCAAAGGAATCAAAAGGCCCCCCCACCCCGGACCCCCCCAGACTCTGCGCTCCTCCCTCCCCCCCCCGCCTGCAAACCTGGATCAATCGATGCAGGGAACGGGCTGCATCGCCCCCCCCCCCCGGGCCCCTTCCAGCCTTATGCAGAGAGGAGGGAAGGAAGGAAGAGGAGAGGCGAGGCGGGGGGAGGTTGCGGCGGGGGGGCTCTCCCTCTCTCTCCCCCTCCAGAATTGGGACCCACCCACCTCTGACCTCGCTTTCCCCCCCTTCCCACCCTCGGGACCCCCCCTTGACTCACTCGGAAGGAGCGGCGGTTTTCCTGCCTCAGAACTCCCACAAAGGAGGCCGCCGTCCCACGGGCGGACTGCGGGAAGGGCAGGGAGTGGCCGCTCTAGGATTCCACGCTCGCTGCCCTTCTGCGGGGCCCAGGCGGTGAGCAGAGGCAGCCCCCCGCCCCTGCGCGCCCCCCCCCCTCTGTGGAGGACGCACAACACAGACGCCCCTCCCCCACTCCCCCCTTGCTCTGCGCCAAAGGGGCTTTGCAGGGCCTTGGGGGGTGGGAGAGGCAGGGGAAGGGGGAGAGGCAGAGAAGGAATCGCTGGAGGAGACCACAAGCATCTGGGGGAAGGGGCAGACTCCCCCCCTCAGGCATATCTATCTATCTATCTATCTATCTATCTATCTATCTATCTATCTATCTCCAGCTATATATAATTCACAGTGGGTCGCCGTGTTAGTCTGTCTGCAGTAGTAGAAAAGGGCCAGAGTCCAGGAGCACCTTAAAGACTAACAAAAATATTTTCTGGTAGGGTCTGAGCTTTCGTGAGCCACAGCTCACTTCTTCAGATACAGCTAGAATGTGAATCCATCGGTCTTTAAGTAGAGGAACAGCATGTAAATGTGAATAGCAGGCTTGATGGGATTAGGTGTGGTATGCAGAAGAGTCTGTGATGTCCAGGCCATGAATGCAAGGCCCATTACCAATGCTGATTTCTCCACACCCATCTCTCCCCTGGACATCACAGACTCTTCTGCATACCACACCTAATCCCATCAAGCCTGCTATTCACATTTACATGCTGTTCCTCTACTTAAAGACCGATGGATTCACATTCTAGCTGTATCTGAAGAAGTGAGCTGTGGCTCACGAAAGCTCAGACCCTACCAGAAAATATTTTTGTTAGTCTTTAAGGTGCTACTGGACTCTTGCCCTTTTAGATATATATAGTTAGTCTTTAAGGTGCTACTGGACTCTTGCTCTTTTCTACGATTGGAGTCTCAAAGGAGGAGGGGAGCTGGCAGCAGAGGCCCCTTTCTGTTTTGGGACTTTTATTTTCTCCTAGAAATGGGAAGCCCCCCGCCCCGTTAGACCCAGCCAGAGATGGTCTGATTCGGAGCCTGGTAGAAAAGGAGACAAGACGCTAGGAAACTCAAGCGGGACGCCCGGTCCGTTTAGGGATCCTTTGAATCCAGCTCACATTGTTAACGTTGATAAGACCTTGGGATACATGAAGGCCACCCCTCGTCCCCTGGATCCCTGTTCATCCTGGTGCAAGAAACAATGCCTGGTTTCCTTGGTCTGTCCCAGGTCGCACAGTGGATTTGTTCTGGGAGTTGTGTACTTGATTTCAAAACGTGTATTGGCCCAATCAGGATTCGCAAAAGAGTCACTTGGGGCTATTGCCAATATTTATTTCCTTAATTCATGTAAACCCTTTTGTTCTCCCCAGTGGGGACCCAACACAGCTTACATCATTCTGTCAAGGAATTGGCCCTGTGTGAGTTGGCAACCCCATAAACATGGAATCATAGAGTTGGAAGGGATCACCAGGGTCATCTAGTCCAGCCCCCTGTACAATGGCCACTGTGTGAACAGACTGATGAACTTGATGGGCCTTGGTCTGATCCAGCAGGGCCTTTCTTATGTTCTTAATGCAGGAAATTCACAACTACCTCCCCCCCCACACCCCCAGTGACCCCTACTCCATGCCCAGAAGATGGTCAAGATGCCCCCTCCCCTCATGATCTGCCTAAGGTAATAGAATCAGCATTGCTGACAGATGGCCATCTAGCCTCTGCTTTAAAACCTCCAGGGAAGGAGCGCTCACCACCTCCCGAGGAAGCCTGTTCCACCGCTCTAACTGTTAGAAGGTTCTTGGCTTGCAGAAGGTCCCAGGTTCAATCCCTGGCATTTATAGTGAAAAGGATCACAAAGGAGGTGATGTGAAAAAACGCCTAACATGAGACCCTGGAGAACCACTGTCAATCCTAGTAGACAGTGCTGACCTTGATGGACCAAGGTTCTGATGTGGTAGAAGGAACCATCATGTGCTTGTATGACTTGCTTGCTTGAGTGGTCATTTGGACACATTTGTTCTGCATGGCATCTGCACTGTGCTTGTGGCCTGATGGGTGTTGGGAGCGTGGCTGAGATGGTCTTGCCATAGCAAAATATAAGAACATCAGAAGAGCCCTCCTGGATCAGTTCGGTGGTCCATCTAGTCCAGCATCTCCTGATTGGGCCAATACACGTTTTGAAATCAAGATTCAAGTACACAACTCCCAGAACAAATCTACTGCGCGACCTGGGACAGATCAAGGAAACCAGGCATTGTTTCCTGCACCAGGATGAACAGGGATCCAGGGGACGAGGGGTGGCCTTCATGGATCCCAAGATCTTATCAACATTAACAATGTGAGCTGGATTCAAATGATCCCTAAACGGACCGGGCGTCCTTCTTGAGTTATAAGCATGACATTTTCTAAAGGAGAAAACTTCCAATTTCTAAGTGGTTGAACGAGGCCAACCTTGCAAGGAGGTCTAAAGGGGCTGAATGAGGAGGGCTTGGGACTCAGACTCTTGCTTGCTTAGCTGGTCCCAGTGAAAATAAAACCAGACCCACACAGTTTTTTTTCTTTAGCCTTCGGCAGGATGGCTAATTCACACCAACAAAACACACAAACGCCCCCTGTTTCTGACCCTCTTGTGTGGGTTTTTTTTTTAAAAGCATGACTGCCCTGTCAGGCGGGCCACCCCCACCAACTCTCGGAGGGAGCTGGCCAGAGGGCCGAGCTTTGGCACAGAGGTCAAGGATGGCAAGCCTGGGCGCCCCGCCGATTTTCGGGGCATTCCGAGCTGGTTTAACCGATGACCAGTAGGGGCGCTCTGCCCGCACATGTATCGCCGCGTGCGTCCGGGCAAGGGGGTGCCAGATCTGTTACCCCCGGGGGCCTGCGGGGTTGCAGGGAGGAATTAGTGTGCAAAAAGCACCCCCGATCGAAACAAGGTTCTGAGCAGGGGCGGGATGCATGCCTTGGGGAGAGAGGGCCTCCGAAGCTCGATAGGGCAGAGCGGGGTGCGGCCCGAACTGCGGAGGGGGGCCCCAGGAGAAAAAAAGCTGGAGGCGGGGTGGGAGGAATGGCGAACGGGCTTAAAAAGGACGGCTCAGGCGGCCTTCTTTCCACGGCATGCTCGAGTGCTTCTGCATCTCTCATTGAGCTATGGAGGATAAAAACAACGTTTATTTAGAAATGCACCCTACGTCTCTAGTGCTTGCAGGGGAACAGGCTAAGGGGGAAGAGGAGACGATTTATGAAGAAATGGACGCACATGGGGCACCGGCTAAGGGGGAAGAGGAGCCGATTTATGAAGAAATGGACGTGCCGTTGCCCCGTTCAACGGTCAACGATGTCCCCGATTCTAAGAAACCTGATGACGACCGTCCAGAGTGTGTCCGTTCTCTTGTACAAGGGGCGAGTATAAGGCTGATAGAGGGTCCTAGGGAAAGAACCACCGGTGTGGCTGTGTATGGGAAAACGGCACTGTGTTCTTCTCTCCTAGCTGAATGAGAATAAAGTTCCGTGGTCTCTTTTTACCCAAATTGTGAATGCTGCACTGGGGGACGTCCACACAGACTGTTGTGACCATTGTGAATATATCGCCTATCGCGACCCGGCTACCAGCGTGGGATATGCCGACTACAGATGGTGGAAGGCTGAGGAGGCGGTGGATTCACCTGGCGTAAGTACAGGTTGTGCCTAAAGGGGGACATTGAAAAAGCATCCGTAGGGTGTGTTTTGAATTTTTTTCTTTCTGACAGGGTGAGACCGCTGAAAAGGCTAAAAAGGAGTCGGTCGTGATCTTGGAAAGAGATGTGCCGAAACGTGGTCTGCCTGGACAATATGCGACCTTCTCCTCGGACTCTGAAGAATCAGAGGATGAAGTGAGATGGAAGACCGCACAGGTGTCGTACGGGGAGGAATCTTCGGATTTGGGCCACCTGACAACAGATGAGGAGGAGGAGGAGGAAGGAGAGAGGCAAAGCCAAAGACCAGAGGAAGTGCAAGTGGAAGGGAGAAGAGGGATAAATACACTGGGAAGAGGAGTGGGAGAGAATAAAACAAATATTGGTGGCAGCTACCTCTCAAACAAAAGTGTCTTGCCATCCCCACTGAGCAACCACAGCCAAACTGTAAACATCTGGATTAGAAAGCAGGTTTTCTTGGCCAGGTTGGGGCTTAAAATACACATGTAATGTTTTCCTTCCCTCTCTGTCCCCAAGAGCTAATCAAGGGTTAAGAAGCAGACAGAAATGTGGTTCCTAGAGTGGATACAAAAAGGAGAAGATAAATACTTCCTCCTTTTGGGATCCAGCTTTGTTTGCAGGAGCGCTGGAGGATGTAGGCGCGAGAAGCTCGTCTGCAGGAATCCTGGAGGGATTTAGAGTGGCAGGCAGGGTGGGGAAGGGGGCAAAGTTCCCCTATGCTGGGCAGCCCTGGCCATAATTAGGACATGAACAGAGAATAAAACTGATGCTATCCTACTGCCCATATACAAATCTGTGGTGAGACCAACCTTGTACAGTTCTTTACAGTTCTGGTCACTTCTAGGACTGGGTATTCTTTTTCCAGTAAATTTCGGGTTTGGGTTAAATGGACCTGATTCCCACCCCCCACCCCCAGGAAACCCAAAATAAGCTGAATACCCATACCATTAAATTGGTGTTTTGGCTTTTTTCTGTGTTTCCTGGAAAAAATTGGGTCAATTATAGTCAATGGGAATTTTTTTTCAAAGCTCCGGTGGGAGCATTTTCAAGGTAGAATTACCAAATTTTTATGGTAGCTACAAGGGACTTTCCTTGCAAGAGCCCAAAAGTTTGGGATGCAGGGTCCAATTTTATGGGACCCCAAAGGGGTGGTGGCCTCATCCTCCTTAGGAGGTACTTTTCAATAATTTTATAAATGATCTGGGTGAGGGGGTGGGAGGGACTACTCATTAAATTTGCAGATGACATCAAATTGGGAGGAGCAGCAAACATACCAGAAGGTAGAGATAGAATGCAATGAGATCTGAAAGTGGGTGGATATGAACAGGATGCCATTCAACAACGATATGTGCCGAGTACTTCATCTGAGTAACAAAAATTAGGAACATGAACACTGGATAGGGGATACACTTCTGGGTAGCTGTGTGTGTGAACAAGATCTTGGGGTACGGGTGGACTGTAAATTAAATATGAGCAGCTAGTGTGATGCAGTGGCAAAACATGCCAATGCGCTCTTGGGGTGTATCAGCAGAGGCATAACATCCACATCGCAAGATGTCATAGTCCCACTGTACACTGCAATGGTCTGGTCTCACCTGGAGCACTGTGCGTGGTTCTGGAGGCCTCATTTCAAAAAGGATGTGGACAGAACAGAGCGGGTGAAGAGGAGAGCGAAGAGGATGACCAGGGACCTGGAGACCAAGCCCTACGAGGAAAGGCTGAGGGAGATTAAACCTTCAACCATATTCTCATTAAGAGGGTAGTGTTATACAGAGAAAAGTGTCGTTTCCGTTTTGCACATTGTATTGAAGTCGTGGAAGGCTTCCTGAGCTCACCAGGCAGGTTATTAAAGGAAGTAGGAGCCAGGAGACAATGCCTCTGTACAGGCAGGCACTTTGCTTCGATTAGTAGATCAGGTGGTCCTGTAGATATGTGGGACCTAGTTCCTGAAATGCAGGCTCAGCTCAAATATGGACAAGCCACGTCTGCTATGGTCCATCCGCAGGCCTACAATGTCCTTGGTCCCCCCCCCTTTTCCAGGAGGAGGAGGAGGCAGCCCCTGGTCCACAGGTGATGGACAACAGGCTAAGGTCCCACTGGCTCTTGCCTTTTGTCTCCTGGCTCTGGTGCAGCACCAGCTTCAGAACACAAAGGACCAGGGAGACTGAGAGAAGGGCAGGGGTGCCCAGTCCCAGGGAGTCAGCCTCCAGGCTAAGACACAGTGGAGAGAGAAACGGTTTGCAGGCAGGGGAGGGTGCCGAAGAGAGATGCTGCAGTTCTCCAGCAGAACGGAAAAGGCTCCTCCTGATGTCCTGGCAGCAGAAGCCAAGTGGCATTCTTGTAAGCCACTGTGGGTCTGCCTGGGCATGCAGTTCTAAGGGGCGAGCTTGTATACAAGCTGATAAAGTGTTTTTGACCAGTGCTGTAAACAGCTGCGCTTTAGGTTGTAAATCTGGTTTTTATTGTTGCAAAGCAACTACTTCGGGGGGGGGGGGCTATGGAAAACCTGAAATGATAAGCATTATGAATTAGACCCCACCCCCTCGCCATCCCGCTAGCTTGATGTACTCGTAATACTTTTGGGGGTGGAGTTTGGCCATATTTTTCTCCTAGAATGGTAACTGTTTTCAGCACACTTGCTTCCTCCTGATCTTCGTCTTCTTCTTCTGGAATATATATAATTCCAGGATACATCATCCTCAAGACCTCTTAAATTGCAGTTTGTTGTGTCTCAGCTCTATTTCTGTGTGTGTGTGTAAAGTGCCGTCAAGTCGCAGCCGACTTATGGAGACACCTTTTAGGGTTTTCAGGGCAAGAGACTAACAGAGGTGGCTTGCCAGTGCCTTCCTCTGAACAGCAACCCTTGTATTCCTTGGTGGTCTCCCATCCAAATACTAACCAGGTATACTAACCAGGGCTGACCTTGCTTAGCTTCTGAGACCTGACAAGATCAGGCTAGCCTGGGCCATCCATGGCTGTCCCCTTACCCCGTCTCCCACCGACCATCATAAAGAGGGCACATGTGATTTGCGGAGGTGCCTTTTGCAGAAAGCGAAACCTAGGGTTGCCAGGTCCCTCTTTGCCACCGACAGAGGGATTTTGGGGCTGAGCTTGAGGAAGGTGGGGTTTGGGGAGGGGAGGGGCTTCAATGCCATAGAGTCCAATTGCCAAAATGGCCATTTTCTCCAGGTGGACTGATCTCTTATCGGCTGGAGATCAGTTGTAATAGCAGGAGATCTCCAGCTGCTACCTGAAAGTTGGCAATCCTAGCAAAGCCTCACCAGTCCCCCCCCCCTTTTTTTTTTTGGTCCTGAATAACAACACTGCATTTGCTGAGTTTTCAAACTTGGAAAGGCCCCGTACTTTATAACCCGAAGCCATGCCATTCTGAAAAACATACACATTTTAAAATGTGTGTTTCCTATACAGAGGGAAATAACATGTGAAGCTAATGTTTCTAGACACCAGGCTCTATTGTTGCGGTTGCTCGCTGTCTTTCACACCACGAGAAGTTGTTCTTACATATAACCTAGATCAAGAACACATTTCCATCTTGCCGAGTGGGCGGGGCTCCCTCTGCCGGCTGTCTCCGCCCCGCGGAAACGGAGGCCAGCGAGTCCCGACGTCCTAGAGGGGCCGCCGGGGGTGGAGGTGGGGAAAGCCGGTCCTCCTTCCTGCCCGCCCTCCCACAGCGGCCTTTGTCGTCCTCGCCCCGTCAGCTCCTTCCGAGTGAGTCAAGGGGGGGGGCTGGTTGGGGAGGGGCTCGAGGTCAGCCCCCCCATCCTCTCTGCAAAGGGGTGGGGATGTGGGGGGGGGGAGAGATGCAGCCCTTTCCCTGCATCGCGAGTGATCCAGATTTGCAGGGTGGGAGGGAGGGAGGAAGGGGCCGGGGAGGGTCTGGGTGGGCCCTCTGATGGGGGGTGGGGGCTGCGAGTCAAGGAAAGTGAAGAGGGAGCTGGATTGGGGGGGGGTTGAGTCAGACCCCCGGCAGAGGGGCTGCTTCGAGAGAAGCGCGGGGAGGGGGGAGGAATGAGGGACTCCCTGGCACTCCACGTGTTTGGGAATGAGGCCCATTCAGACGGGGTGGAGGCTGCAGAGATCTGTTCATCCAACGCCCGGAGCAGAGAGCTCCCCGGGGACCAGACGAGGCTCCGTGGAGGAGAGAAAGGATTCCTCCGGTGCCCAAAAAATTCCCATTCATCCCCTGCACGGGAGATGCTAGAATGTTTTAATCTTTGATACCGTTGAAACAAAAACCAGTTTCTTTCCTGGCTCGGATGGTGGGAGGACAGGATGCCCCAGAGAGTCCACAGTCATCAAGAGGCACATGAGAGGGTCTACATGGAGGGGTGGTCTGCGGTGGGACCCTGGCCTGGAGGAAGGCCGTGTGGGGAGGAGTAGGCCCGCCTGAAGCGGGTCGTGCTGTTCAGATGACAGGCTCTTAGAATGCATCACTTACTGAGAAGTGAAGGTATCTTATTCAGCCGGTCATCGAGTAAGCAGGACTCAACAACTTTACCTACTTTTAAAAAGCAAGTCTTTTTATTGATATACTTCTAGTAAAATATGTGTGAATGCAGATTATCAAGTCTTTAACACTTCTATAAAAACTCTTGTCAAAGTACAACATATGTATTTACAATGTATGAAGTAAAAGCAAGCAAGTCTTACATACTATTCAGTTTCAAAATCCAACTTCTAAAATATAACAGTCAAATTATTCTGATTCAGTTCAAAGTATCTAATTCATAAAGTCTAGGGTAATGTATTTAAGCCATACATACCCGTCAGCCTTTTCTGGAGAGCCTTTGGAAGGTTCTGATTCTCTGGGCTTTCTGTGGCTGTATTTATACTGTTTCAGACTCATTAAGAGTGTTGATTTTACTATCAGGAGGGATATCTTCCTCCCCACTTTCAGATAACATGAGCAGTGCAATAATGTCTTAGTTGCAGCTGTTCAGGTGATTAGCTTCTCCCCATGACCAAATATGGGCTTCCTTTCCTTCTATTTTGCTTAAAGTATAAACAATCATTCCTGAGCTCCATGATCACTCCATATGCTCAATTTTCATACCATTCTCATTTTCAGTACAATACGCATTAAATGAGACTATTTAGAAATCTACAATACAATATATAACTATATAAATCATAAAACACAATTATTGATCACATTGTAACATGTAACCATCTGGTCAGTTGGAAACATAGCCTTCAGCAAGGTTATAGAAAGCAAGAAGCTTACTGCACTTATAGCCTTGAGGTCTTTGAGTAGACCTTCTCAAGGTTTGAGGATAGCAGGACTTTCCTGCTCTTGAGATATGAGCAGCTGGCAGCCGAATCAGGAAGGGTAATTTCAGATACACCTTTCTGACAGATAGTGAAGAATGACTCTGTTCTTCTCCCTTCAAGGACAAGACCAGGTTTAGTTAGTTCGCTCTTGAAAGAATTCAGACTCAGAGAATTCAGTCAGCCTGTTCTAAGGACATTTGCATTTTGCAAGCTGTTGCCAGGCTCTTCATTACACAAACCTCTGCAGTTTGTGGTTCAGTTTGTATATTGTGTTCAAGCTTTACATGGAATTAATTCTGCACATGTACACAAAATACCATAATTATGTCAGAGACCGTGACAGTTGCACTTGGCCAAACTTGTCCATTCCATACTACCCCAGCAGTGGGGCCTGAGCATTCTTCTCACCTTCTGGGAGCCATGGAAGATGGAAATCCATTGAGCATTATTTAAGGGGGAGAGAAAGTAGAAAGGATGGGGGACATGGAGACAGTGGGCACTCCCTGACCCTAACCCCACGATCCAGGACATTATGAGCTTTTCATGGCTTTGCCCCTTGGTCTCCAAGTCAACTCTGCGGATGGATTTTTTAGGATCTGCTCTTAAAAAGTCTTAACTGCCCCACCCCCACCCCAAGGATGCTTTGTGGCAAAGGGAGCAGAGACCCTTTTTTTCCTTGTGTAACTCTGAGACCACTGGGAGGGGGGCTAAAGAATTGAGGTACTCCACATAAGGGGGAAAAGGTGCAATCTTCCCAGAGTGATTGGAAGATCTGAAGGTGCGGGCAGCTTACCTCAGAAGGACTCCAACCTGTTATTTATTTATTTTTATTTATTCATTTGATTTGAGTTCTATTATAAAACTATACATTAATAGTTTAGGTATAATAATTTCTTATACTGATTATTGGAAAGGGGGGTTATGTTTATCTTATTAGTTTGTATTGTGACGGTTGTTGTGAAGGTTTGCAATGGATATTATATTAATCTTCCCAGAGTGCGTGGAGGCCCTGACATTTCTGGTCGCTTACCTCAGAAGGACTCTGGCCCTTTTATAAAGCTGCATGTTAATATTTGAGGGCTACAAAAAACTCCTGAAAAGACGGACGACGCACCAAGAGCAGAGCAGAGCTGCAAGTCTATGCATCTTTACAGGACCGGCTAGACAGAAGTCGGAAAACAGGCCAGAACTGGTACGTGTTAATTATTGTTTTATATGCTTCATTGCTGTTCTAGATACTGTACCTTATTTTTAAAAAGAAAAGAAAAAAATTAAAGTTTGCTTATTGTTATTTTGATAAAAGTACGTGTCATGTGGTGGGATCACATGGTCAAAGATTTTAATTCCCTCAGTACTTTCATTGGAAAAAATATTTCTTTGATGTCCCTCTTTGAATTAAATAGGAGTTACACTCTTTCTCCTCCACCCAGTTCGGGGTTGCCACCTTTAGATCTTCAGTTATAATCAATGATATAAGAGGTGCCCTTTTTTAGACCCCCCCAGCCTGAAAATAGTCATTTTAATACCACCATTCTCTGGGATGGCTGAACCGTACAGGATACACCAGGAATGCAACCCTATGCAGAGTTACTCCACAGCAGCCCTGTTGAGCTCCTCGGACATCTCTGATGGCAGCCTGGCTGAAGTCCAGTCTGTCCGTCCAGGTCTGGGTGCTTCTGTCGCGCACAGCTTGTCTGGACTTCAGGAGTTTATCTGGTAGCAACTTCACACCACGCAGTTCTGCTATGTACAGTTTATTTACAATATTTACACAGAGTCCTTTGGCTGTTAACATTCACAGCTCTGAGCATCAGCATGCTCCGCCAGCATGTATATTTCAGGCAAGAAGTAACTTACATTCACTACACAGACTTATATACACATTTATGACCAGTCACAGTTCACTTGAGATGAGTCATTCTGGAAATCCTCATTCCTGGCTGTACAAACTGGATCAGACCAGCATCATCACATGACTTAGCTGTCACTCTGATCAGTATGATCTGTTTAGCAAACTGCAGACTAGGCATAACTTTGACATATGTTGACAGCTTCTCCATAAGGGAATGACAGGAAGCTTTTCAAAAAATGTCTGCAGCACTGAAACGGGTAAATTTGCCGAGAGAGGCCAAGGAAGTAGTGGGGGAGACAGAAGGGTTTGCTTCTGCATTGCCAAAGAACTGGGAGGGATTCAGATGTGCATATTTATTTATAATTAATTTTATTACTTTATTTTGTTTTATACCCTGCCCTCCCCCACAACAAGAAATTCCATAACAATAGATATAGTAAAATCACATCACTTAAAATCCACAAATAAAATCCACAACTTCCAGCCCCATAAAACACCCATAACATAGAATAAACAACGGGCGCTCATTTTGGAGTACAGGGCCACTGCAAAGCCTGCGAACAGCCGGCATCCCCATACCTTGGACTGATAGTCAATAACACAGATGGGGGGAGATAGGGAGGCCAGCACAGATGGAAAGCCGTGGCTGTCCTCAACCATAGGCGTGGTGGAATAACTCTGTTTTGCAGGCCCTGCGGAAAGCTCCAAGATCCCACAGGGCCCTGGTCACCTCAAAGGGAGCTCCACCAGGCTGGGGCCAGGGCCGAAAAAGCCCAAGCCCAGGTCAAGGATAGCTATCGCTCTTTGGGTCGGGTAACACCAAAAGACTAGTATTTGTTGAACATAATGTTCTCGGCGGGGAGGGATTACCAGGAGAGGCAGTCCCACTGGTACAAAGGTCTCAGACCGTATAAGGCTTTAAAGGTCAAAAACAGTGCCTTGGAACTGATCTGGTGTTCCAGCTGGAGCCAGTGCTGTTGGCAAAGCACTTGCTGGATATGCTCCCTCAGCCAGGCCTCAGTAAGGCGCCTTGCTGTGGCATTTTGTGCCAGCTGGCATTTCCAGATCAGTCTCAAGGGCAGCCCCATGTAGAGGGAGTTACAGAAATCCAGCCTGGAGGTTACCATCACATGGGTCACCGTGGCCAGGTCAGGGTGAGAGAGGTTAGGCACCAACTGGCTTAGATAGAAGAGGGTCGCCTTGACCTGAGCTTCTGTTGGTAAGGAGGCATCAAGGATCACACCCAGGTTCTGTTGGCAGGTGCAGGTGTCAAAGATCAGATCCAACATATGTCCAGCTTGATGGGTAGGACCTGAAACAAATCAGGAGAACCCCAGTGCAGCCATGGAATATTCTAGGTCCCAAGCGAGCGATGAAGGAACGGCATTGGCATGGATGTTGAGGTCCTCCAGAACTATTAGTTTCCGCCACTGCCTCTAACAAGCTCAGCAGGGTATCTGCTGGTGCATTGGGCAGCTGGTACACCAGCCCGATAGCCAGGTTCTCCTCAGCTTCCCACATGAAAGATCCCCACATTCAATGCTGGGGATCTCTAGGGCGGGCAGAGCCCTGAAAGATTAAGCCTCCCGGACAAACAACGCCCCCCCCCCCGGCCCATTGTCCAAAACGTTTGGGGGTGAATTCTGAGAAAGGCTGGGTTTTGTACGGGGCGGGGGTCAGCAGCTCAGTGGGGTATAATGCTATCGTCCTACCTCCAATGCAGCCATTTTATCCAGCTGTGACAGAAAGCACTAAAGTTTGGGTGAAAGAAGCAGCACCCTTTTGCCAGGCAAGAGAGGTACAGACCCCCTGGGCAACACAGAAGGGAGAAACACAAGGGCATAGTCACAGGAGGCATAGGTTCCGGTCCCACTAAGGATTTTGGCTGGTGCTCCCACCCATCTACCACCTACCTGATGTAGGGTTGCCAATGTTCAGTTAGGGCCTGGAGGTCGCCTGAAATTACAGTGGATTAGTTCGCTTGCAGAAAATGGCTCCTTTGGGAGGTGGACTCTATGCCATCATCTCCTGCCCTCCCCAGGCTCCACCCCCAAATGTCCAGTACTTTCCCAACCTGGAGTAGGCAACCTTGTGCATTCAGCAGGGTTGCTTGCCTCCCCCATCCCCTGTTCATCCCAGCAGCTCTTGTGCCCTGACCTGGAGGGGCTTCAGGAAGTCGACTGAGCCCTGTTCCAGGCACAAACCCCACCCCTGACGCAATCTCACTCTGTGCCAATGTCAGATTTACCCTTGCCCTACGCTAGCAGGAGACTGCTGTGGCTCTGGGTGGGCATCTCTGCTGATATGCTTAGTGGCCAGCCAAAGCCCCTAGGACAGAGGAAAGCTTGTAACATCTTTAGACAGGCAGAAACAGTTAATGTTCCCAAGGAACCAAACAGGCATATCTAAAAAAGCTTGGTATGCAGTATAGCCATATGCTATTACAAACCACAACAAATACTTTTGTGCTGATCCACCAGGTATCTCCATTCTCTCTCTTTTGTGTGTGTGCCCACCCCCACAGGAGAAGCCATAGCCAAGTGAGTAAAGACATCTTCTCACAGTCGGAGTCGACCAACTAGGAGAGGAAGGAGATGGATGAACAGGACCCAAAAGAGCAGGATCCAGAAGGAGTCAGATCTGGCAAGAGAGCAAGGAAAGGGCCCCATCCCATCCAAGTTGGGAATGGTGTTGAATTCTGGAACCAGGAATCCATGAACTCAGAAGTAATTTGCCAACACTTCCGGCAGTTCCACTACAACAAGGCCGATGGGCCCCGAGAGGTTTGCAACCAGCTCTATGGACTTTGCAACCACTGGCTGAAGCCGGAGAGACACACTAAGAAGCAGATCCTGGACCTGGTAATCCTGGAACAGTTCCTGACTATCCTGCCCCAGGAAATGCAGTGCTGGGTCAGAGAATGCAGACCGGAAACCAGTTCCCAGGCGGTGGCCCTGGCCGAAGGTTTCCTCCTGAGTCAGGAAGAGGAGAAGGCAGAACAGGTGAGGGCTTTTCTTTCCAGGTATGTCGAATTCAAGATACGATGTTTGACTTTATCCTAAGCACACGATAAAGAGAAAAAGCCTAAATAATCACGAATACCACAAATATATTAGTATACCAATCAGCTCAAAGTCCTAACAAGCAAATGTAAACTTTAGTGTTTGTTTGTTGGCATGGGTCTGTGGCTCAGTGGTAGAGGATCTGCTTGGCATGCAGAAGGACCCAGGTTCAATCCCCAGCATCTCCAGTTAAAGGAACTAGGCAGGTACGTGATGTGAAAGACTCCTGCCTGAGACCCTGGAGAGCCCCTGCCGGTCTGAGTAGACAATAGTGACTTTGATGGACCAAGGGTCTGATTCAGTAGGAGGCAGCTTCATGTGTTCATTTGTTTATCCCCAGTAAGACAGTATTTAAGGTGATTTCCTTTGGCAACAAGATATACAGCTGATGAAAATATTGGATTAGAAACAGTCACTTTTCCAAAACACCATAGTGTACTTATCTTGTTGCTATATGCTTATCTCCCTAAGAGGACTGCTTTGACTTTGTTATTCGCCCTAATTGGCTCTCACTTTGTTCTCCTGACGACTCCCCATAGAGTCAGTGTCTTTCTGGAGTCCTTTCAAGACTTCGTGTCCTTTCTTCGTCTTTTGAAGACTCCCACATGTCTTTTAAGTCCTTGGACTGTTTTGATTTATTACATATGTGTTGCTTGGGTGCTGTGCTTGGTTTACCTGTTTACATTTGTTTGTCAGGACTTTGCGCTGATTGTTATACTAATATATTTGTGGCATTCGTGATTATTTAGGTTTTTTTTCTTTATTGCGTGCTTGCTTGGCCACCTTGCTGTGATTTTTTGGCTGAGCTTATCCTAAAGCTTCCTTGCCTGATATATATCCAAGTGTTAAGTCAACCAAACGGCAAGTTTTACAACCTGATTCATCAGCCACTTCCTTCAAGGGAATTTCTTATCCCTCCAGATGATTCCCCAGGGTTAAAGAAAAACCCTACCAGGTGTGCTGAAAGGAATGGAGCCTGGGAGTGGGGAAGGATTCATTCCTTGGTGTCTTCCATTTCATTGCCTATCCATCTTCCTCACTGCTATTTCAGAGGTGGGGTCCATCCGTGAAGATGGAAGCTAAGTTCTGTGAGGTGGAAAGAGCTCCGTCAGAGGAACGGCAGCAAGCCCAGCCACAGGAACATGCCCAAAATGCCCTCTTATGTGGTAAGGACTCAATGTGCCTGGATGGGATTGGGGAATCAAGTGAATTTGATGGGCAGAGAGTTCTGCTCAGAGAAAAACCAAAACGCTTCTTCAACCAAAAATTCATGGAGACAATTGCTAACATTGATTACAGTATTCATATCCCACATTTTTTCCATTCGAAGGACTCAAGGTGGCTCTAAACAAAAGGTAGACAAATCTCGGATGACCTCTTCAATCTTGTGAATCAATGGAGCCTGCACGTTCTGGGTAGCAAATCTCTGAAAACCAGTTGCTAGGGGCTCATAATAGTGGATGAATGTGTTCTCATGCTGATTGCGGCATCTGACGGGTCGCTGAAGGAAATAGGATGCTGAACGATGGCATCTTTGGGGAGGGGTTTGGGTCAGATGTTGCCTCTAGCCGAAAACCCAGATGTGACATTAGTGGATCGGTAGATGCTCTCAAAACCCATTGATATTACCCTGAGTTTCCAGATGCACTAAAGCCACATGTGAGATCTCGGCCAGATGTGACAATGAGGTGCCAGGCGACATCATTTTCGCCTCTCTCTTATTCTCCCACCTCCCTGGACTCAAGGGCGTGTGCGAGGGCTCAGCCGCTGGGAGAATAGCATGCCTGGGCCTTTGGTCTGATCCAGCACAGATACTTTCAGGTTTTCGAGCTCCAGCATTCACAGGACAAGTTTCAAGTATCACAGAAGTCTGAAATGTGTCAGCAGCATTTAAAGCCCCTCAAGGCTCATTGGTTCCTTTTGCTTGTCTCCCACCTCTCCCACTGCTTACTACAAAGAGTTACAATTATTTTTCAGTATACATAGGGCAGGTTTTCACAGCCCTGGGAATGGGGTTACATAAAGCACAATTCACACAAGCAAACAGAATATGAAGTGGAGACTGATACCCTTTCTTCCGCTTTCCTTTGCAGGAATTGAAGAGACAGTGTTGATCCATTCTTTTTGTGGAGGAATGGAAACAGCTGCTGCACCTCCAGTCAAGGTAGGGTAGAAGAGTGGGGCACAGCCTAGGTCCTCCTTTCTCAGGGGGGCTTTTCTGCAGTTGCTGGTAAGGGGCCTAGGCAAGAGGCTCTGACCGCCACTTCTTTTACACGTACCAATCTCTCCATCCTGCACCCTCCAAAAACAGCCCCTTCCAGAGTGCAGTCTCTGCCTGGCATGAGGGAATCTGTGTTTTCTTTCAGTTTCCAATTTCCTTTGAGGATGTGGCCGTTTATTTCACTGAGGCAGAATGGGCCCTGCTGGATCCACACCAAAGAGCTCTCTGCGGGGAAGTCATGCTGGAGAACTACGTGAGCACGGCATTTCTGGGTAAGGAACTGTACTGATTAGCAGGCTTTGGGTGTCAGGTTGCAGCGTCTTGGAAGCAGAGAGAACGAAGGGTTCCAGGAGTCAGTGTCTTGTAGTCCAAGGTCAGTTGCCAGGGGTTTAGCAAGGACTATTCGTCAGTGTAGTGTCAGGCAAGCATTGGCTGTACACCTTGCAGCCACGCCCAACAGATTCCCCTGAGAGCCTTTTATGCTTTGCTCCCACTAATTCAGTCAGCATCCTGCAATGACTCATCTCCAGTATTGGCAAACAGCTACTTTCGCCTTTGGAGGCAAGCACTTCATCTTCTCTTTCGCAGTTCCATTTGCAGTCTCTTCCTATGTTGCTGCAAAGGTGTAGGTGAACTGGAAGGGCCAGGCACCATTGCTTGCCCTTGGTCTGCTGGCTCAGGGCTGGGGTGTGTGTGGGCATGACTTGTCTGCTGACTCATGACTCAGAGGAGGCTGTGCTTCCTCGCTCAGCTCTGACTGAGCCTCAGTCCCTTGCTGGCTGCCGTCTGTTGGCTCTGGGCTGGCTACACGAATACGAAGCCTTTATTGGCATTAGTTATACAACATCTATATAAACATGATAAAAACAGTTTAGAATCACCTCCATAAAACTGACACTAAAGCAGGTTTAAATACGTTAGAAGTTACTCACTTCGCAGCCCTAAAATTACCTAATGAGTTGCACAAGCTTTCACGCACTTTAATTGCTCTCAGTAAAAATCTTGCCACCACTTCAATTATTAGTGGATCCTGCGAATTCATAAGGAAGGAGGCCTTGATGCTTACAGGTAGCCATTCTTTGTCCTCAAAGATTGGGTGTAGCAATTGAAAACGACTTCCCAACAATTCCTCCCAACTTGGTGTCATCTGTAAATTTGGTTATCATGTCCTCTATTCCATCATCCAAGTCATTTATAAAAATATTAACTAGTACCGGTCCCAGGACAGATTCCTGTGGCACCCCACTGGTCACTCCTCTCCAGGATGAAATTGAGCTGTTAATGAGCACCCTTTGGGTTCGGTTGGTCAACCAATTACCAATCCACCTGACAGTAGCAGTGTTCAGCCCACATTTTACTAGTTTTGCTTCAAGAAGATCATGGGGGACTTTATCAAAGGCTTGAACAGCATTTTAAACAGCAATACATTGGTTTGAGCACTGCCCCGCTACTTGCTCCCTTTTGGAGGGCTTGAGGTAGTGGAGACCAGTGTGGTGTAGTGGTTAAGAGTAGAGGAGTGGTAGTGTGGTTAAGAATAGGAGAGACTAATTTGGAGAACCAGGTTTGATTCCCCACTCCTGCACATGAAGCCTGCTGGGTTAGTCACACTCTCTCAGCCTCACCTACCTCGCTAGATGCCTGTTGTTGGCAGGGGACAGGAATGTGATTTGTAAGCTGCTTTGAGACTCTTTGGGCTAGAGAAAAGAGGGGTATCAAAACTTCTCTTCTATCAGTAGTAGAATAATAGAATCATAAAGCTGGAAGGGGCCATACAGGCCATCTAGTCCAACCCAGGGACTCAAAAGAATGCACAAGTCAAATGTGACCGTTGGCAGAAAGTTTCTTTGCCACGTTTCCACCTTAAGGTACATACAGGGAGTTTGGGGAGGGATGGATAGGCAGATTATAAAAGCTGCTAACCTATGGCTGGGGATGTGTCCAATGGCCCGTTTAGGCCAAGGGGGGAAGGTCTGATAAAAGGCATGCACATCCATTAGTAGGCAGTGCTTGTTGGATGGCTTGGATTCTTGCATAGGTGCTGACTGGACCTCTTTCTTTATTTCAGAAGCTCAAGTAGAGGAGATGGTTGGGGGATTCCAAGGGTTCTCTTTGGAAAAAACGAAGAATGAAGACGCCAAAAGAAACTTCAGGGATGGAGATGGACCACAGAGGCAGGAGGGAAGCCACACAGCCAAGAGGAGGGATAAGTTTAATCTGTCTGAAGGAGGAGGCTTCCATGAAATCCCAGTCCAAGAAGAAAGGTCAAGCAAAACAAGAAGGAACAAAGACTTCCATGCCAACTGGAGAATCCACTCCAGGGAGCATGAAGGTGAAAATGTGGCCTTTGGAAAGACCTTCAGTAAGAACATGAATGTTATTTCCAAAAGGCAAATCCCCATAAGTCCATAGGAGATAAATCATATGCTTGGATGGAATGTCGAAAGACGTTTAATTGGAAATCAGCCCTTACTTCACATCAAAGAATTCACTCAGCTACGGAGCTGAATAAATCATCAGACTACAAACCAAGCCTTTCTGTAGAAGCAGGTGTGAATGTCCCTTTAGAGGGTTTGTAGAGCAGGAAAAAGGCCCTTAAATGTTTTGCATGTGGATGGAACCTCATGGGAATATCAGACCGCCTTGTGTGGGTGCTAACAGGATTTCTCTTTTTATTCCAGCAGGGGATGATCAGTGGAATGACGGTGATGAGGAAGTGCATCAGCTTTTCCCAGATAAAGTGAAGCATGAAGATTTGAAAGGAAACTTCAGGAATCAAGGAGGACCAAAGAGGCAGAAAGGAAGTCACATGGTCAAGAAGAGTGATAAACCCATTCCAGGCCAAGGGCAAGATTTCCCTGAACTACTTCACATGATGGAGGAAGCATATAAGTGCATGGAATGTGGAATGAATTTCTCAGATCAAACTCAGTATGGTATCCATTTGCAAATGCACAGTAAAAAGAAGACCCATCAATGCTTGGAATGTGGAAAGAGCTTCATTTGCGGAGCAGAGCTCCTTAGACATCAAAGAAAACATACAGGGGATAAATCTTATAGCTTCTCAGACTGTGGCAAGAGCTTTTCACAGAAATCAGATCTTATTCAACACCACAGGATTAATTCAGGAGAGAAGACCTTGAGCTGCATGGATAGTGGATGGATGTTCTCTCATGGAAGGAGTAATGCACTTTTCTCAAAGCATAGTATAATGGATGCACATAAATGCTTGAGGTGTTGGAAGTATTTCAAATGCAGATCACATCTTCTTGTGCACCAAAGAACCCACACAGGGGAGAAACCTTTTGAATGCTCCGAGTGTGGAAAGAGATTCAGTCGAAGTGGCCATCTTCAAACACATAAAAAAATCCACACAGGGGAGAAACCTTTTGAATGCTCAGAGTGTGGAAAGAGATTTAATCACAATGCCAGTCTTCAGCATCATTTCAGAACCCACACAGGGGAGAAACCTTTTGAATGCTCCGAGTGTGGAAAGAGATTCAGTCGAAGTGGAAGTCTTAAAAAGCATTTAAGAACCCACACAGGGGAGAAACCTTTTCAATGCTCAAAGTGTGGAAAGAGATTCAGTCAAAGAGACCGTCTTCAAACACATCAAAGAATCCACACAGGGGGAAAATCTTTTGAATGCTCAGAGTGTGGAAAGAGATTCAGTCACAGTGGCAGTCTTAAAACACATCAAAGAATCCACACAGGGGAAACATCTTTTGAATGCTCAGAGTGTGGTAAGAGATTCAGTCACAGTGGCAGTCTTAAAACACATCAAAGAATCCACACAGGGGAAAAATCTTTTGAATGCTCAGAGTGTGGGAAAAGATTCAATCAAAGTGGCAATCTTAAAACACATCAAAGAATCCACACAGGGGAGAAACCGTTTGAATGCTCAGAGTGTGGAAAGAGATTCAGTCTTAGTGCCAGTCTTAAAATGCATTTAAGAACCCACACAGGGGAGAAACCTTTTGAATGCTCAGAGTGTGGAAAGAGATTCAGTCAAAGAGACCGTCTTAAAACACATCAAAGAATCCACACAGGGGAAAAATCTTTTGAATGCTCAGAGTGTGGGAAAAGATTTAATCACAATGCCAGTCTTCAGCATCATTTCAGAACCCACACAGGGGAGAAACCTTTTGAATGCTCCGAGTGTGGAAAGAGATTCAGTCGAAGTGGAAGTCTTCAAACACATAAAAAAAACCACACAGGGGAGAAACCGTTTGAATGCTCAGAGTGTGGAAAGAGATTCAGTCACAGTGGCAGTCTTAAAAAGCATTTAAGAACCCACACAGGGGAGAAACCTTTTCAATGCTCAAAGTGTGGAAAGAGATTCAGTCAAAGATACCGTCTTCAAACACATCAAAGAATCCACACAGGGGAAAAATCTTTTGAATGCTCAGAGTGTGGGAAAAGATTCAATCAAAGTGGCAGTCTTAAAACACATCAAAGAATCCACACAGGGGAAAAATCTTTTGAATGCTCAGAGTGTGGGAAAAGATTCAATCAAAGTGGCAGTCTTAAAACACATCAAAGAATCCACACAGGGGAGAAACCGTTTGAATGCTCAGAGTGTGGAAAGAGATTCAGTCAAAGAGACCGTCTTCAAACACATCAAAGAATCCACACAGGGGAGAAACCTTTTGAATGCTCAGAGTGTGGAAAGAGATTCAGTCACAGTGGCAGTCTTAAAACACATCAAAGAATCCACTCAGGGGAAAAATCTTTTGAATGCTCAGAGTGTGGGAAAAGATTCAATCGAAGTGGCAGTCTTAAAACACATCAAAGAATCCACACAGGGGAGAAACCGTTTGAATGCTCAGAGTGTGGAAAGAGATTCAGTCAAAGAGACCGTCTTCAAACACATCAAAGAATCCACACAGGGGAGAAACCTTTTGAATGCTCAGAGTGTGGAAAGAGATTCAATCACAATACCAGTCTTCAGTATCATTTCAGAACCCACACAGTGGAGAAACCTTTTGAATGCTTAGAGTGTGGAAAGAGATTCAGTCGAAGTGGAAGTCTTCAAACACATAAAAAAATCCACACAGGGAAGAAACTCTTTGAATGCTCAGAGTGTGGAAAGAGATTCAGTGCGAGTGGCAGTCTTCAAACGCATCTAAGAACCCACACAGGGGAGAAACCTTATGAATGCCCAGTGTGTGGAAAGAGATTCAGTCACAGTAGCAATGTTCAAACACATAAAAGAATCCACACAGGGGAGAAACCTTTTGAATGCTCAGAGTGTGGAAAGAGATTCACTCAGAATGGCAGTCTTCAAACCCATCAAAGAATCCACACAGGGAGAAATCTTTTGAATGCTCAGAGTGTCAAAAGAGATTCAGTCACTGCGCAAGTATTAAAAAGCATTTAAGAACCCACACAGGTGAGAAACCTTTTGAATGCTCAAAATGTGCAAAGAGATTCAGTCCAAACGCATGAAGCTGCCTTATACTGAATCAGACCCTTGGTCTATCAAAGTCAGTATTGTCTACCTTGACCAGCAGCTGCTCTTCAGGGTCTCAGATAGAGGTCTTTCACATCACCTTCTTGCCTTGTCCCTTTAACTGGAGATGCCGGGGATTGAACCTGGGACCTTCTGCATGCCAAGCAGATGCTCTCCTACTGAGCCACAGAGTAGGAATCTTCAAAAACATCAAAGAACCCACACAGAGTAGAAAGCTTTTGAATGCTCAAAGTGTGGAAAGCAATTCAGTCGCAGTGGTGATCTTGAACAGTATCAAAGAACCCACACAGGGGAGAAACTTTTTAAATACTCAAGAATGTGGAAAGAGATTCAGACAGAGTGGCAATATGACACGGCATTTAAAAACCTACACATAGGAAAAGCTTTTTTGAATGCTCAGTGTAAGACCCCTGATTTCTCACAGTTGAGACACCCCAATTTCATCCCCGATCTTCTCTTATTTGTTTTGAAGGGCATCCCCTTGAAAGCTGAAAGTTCAAAGGGTATTTTTGGGATAAGTTTGAGAGAGTGCAAAATATTGTCGAAGGCTTTCACGGTCAGATTTCATTGGTTCTTGTAGATTATCCGGGCTGTGTGACCGTGGTCTTGGTATTTTGTTTCCTGACGTTTCCCCAGCAGCTGTGGCAGGCATCTTCAGAGGAGTAACACTGAAGGACAGTGTCTCTCTTGAGAGAGTTCCTTTGCTTGTAATGTCCAGATCACTTTTCATCACAGTGCCATGATTTCACTAGGGCTTTTACATACCCCCCCACTGCCTCTCATCAAAGCAATTCCGGACCATTTCAAGTTAATGGGTAATTATCTGAGCCGTCAAGGCAGCCAACCTACCAGGCACACCCACTACTTTGAAAACTTCCCCACCTTGGAATGTTGGGTGTCATTTCCAACACTGCTAAATTTTGAGGGCAGTTACTTCAACCTGCCCAGTCAAATCCATCTTAATTTCTTGAACCAATCATGACAATATGAAAGTCCAGTCCATACCAAACTATGGGATGTTTCTCCATCAACGGGGGAGCTTAGGTCCATGAAAAGGGTATGCCAGATTTTCTCCATTACCTGGACACACACATACATACACACAAACACTCTCTCGTTGGATTAATTTTCCACTGTACTCTCTGCAGTTCTCAGGCTCTGGCTCACCTTGGTTTTGGTAATATTTGGCCTCTTTCATCCTTATCCTTGCTTCTTACTCCCTTTTCCCCATTCTTAGTTTTGTGTGCGTGTGTGCATGTCGTAGGACTTAGGGAATCAGTTGTCAGGTGCTTAGTGTAGGTCAGTGGTGGCGAACCTATGGCACGCGTGCCAGAGTGGGCCACTCAGAGCCCTCTCTGTGGGCATGCTCGCCATCGCCCCAGCACAGCGTTCGCCTGAGTTGGTTACTAGAAAGCCAGAGGGACATGGGGCTGGGCTGCTCCCCCCCCCTCCCCACGTGCGCCTGAGGGCATTTCTCACATCACCCACCCCTCTGCCCAGCAGCCCAATGGGAGCACTTCCTCCCTCCCCTGTCTGGGGTAAGGCGTGTCAAGGAAATGGGAACCTCCCCCCAATTCCTTGTTGCTGAAAAATATTTGGTCCAGGCCTTTGGCCTGTCTGGGGAAATCAAACTGCAAGGCATTCCAGGATGCGGCTCAATTAACATTGGTAAAAAATGCAATTGCTTCCCCTATCTGCCGGACCACTTATTGTCATAGTAACAAATGGTCCTGTAATTAACTCTTATCCTGCCTCAGGGAATCCCAGGGGATCTGCTCTGTAAGCATTTGTCACCTTGGTGTTTTCTGTTGCAAGCCGGATGTCATCAATCTTCGGTCAGTTGGCATCTCTGGAATCTCAGTGAGGTTTGAACTCCCCCCCCCAAGATCCTGGAAAATAAAAGAGGAACACACACAACTGTGCGTGTGGTGGTCTGGCCACCCGGACAGCATGTCGGATACCATCAATCCATCTGCTTCCTAGGGCAGGGATATGCCAAACGGAACTCTTGGAACATTTATTGAATGCTGAACTGATGTGCATCATTGCTTTTGGAATTGGTAACGTTTTTGCAACTTTCTACACTTTTGCCAATCTCTTGAACCTAAACTGGTTGAAAAGGGTTGGTGGCAGACTACTGGCTGAGCTCAGGGGATTCCTGTGGTCAGAGTTTTGTTTAAAAGTGTTTCTTTGGCCACCTTAAGAGAGAAAGGCAGGTGGCTCAGATGCGGCGTGAGGGTGCTGCGCGGACGGCAGCCTGTTGAGTCTGTAGGCGAAGGTGATTCCTGTGATGGGGTTGGAGGGGAGCATAGCTCACAGCGTGGCATAGCTGGAGGGAAGCAGAGCGTTCGGGCCACAGTGCAGGCTTTATGGTGCCAGCCCTGCACGTGCTGCTGGCCCTGCCTTGTTGCCCGCTGGAGGCTTATCTGTAAGAACTTCACACAAAACTAATTTTTATATGATCTTAAAGGTAAACCACAGAATATTTCCGAAGGCTTTCACGGTCAGAGTTCATTGGTTCTCGTAGATTATCCAGGCTGTGTGACTGTGGTCTTGGTATTTTCTTAAGTGTTAAGTGTGTAGGAAGAGTAATATATAGTCAGAAAGGGGGGGTTGAGCTGAATCAACATACCACACCCTCATTAGCACATTATCTTTGATATTTTTTGCAGGACAATGATTCAGCTCAACCTCCCCCCTTTTGACTATATATTACTCTTCCTACACACTTGACACTGAGAGACACTGTCCTTCAGTGTTACTCCTCTGAAGATGCCTGCCACAGCTGCTGGCGAAACGTCAGGAAAGAAAATACCATGACCATGGTCACACAGCCCTGACCTGGATGGCCCAGGCTAGCCTGATCTCGTCAGATCTCAGAAGCTAAGCAGGGTCAGCCCTGGTTAGTATTTGGATGGGAGACCACCAAGGAAGACCAGGGTTGCTGTGCAGAGGAAGGCACTGGCAAACCACCTCTGTTAGTCTCTTGCCAGGAAAACCCCAAAAGGGGTCGCCATAAGTCGGCTGCGACTTGAAGGCACTTCACACACACACACATGGTCACACAGCCCGGATAACCTACAAGAACCAGTAAACCACAGAATTGCTTCTCCAGCCCTATTGGAAAAGAAGTGTATACAGAATTTCACATAGCTGTGAGTGTTCATGAAATACAGCATGATGCAGTCATCCAACTAGGATACTGCTGGCTTAATAAAAAAAAAAGCAATCTTGCACTGTATTACTATTATTGACAGTGTTTATATTTCACTTTTCTAACTGCTCCCTGTCCCTAAGGGGCTCACAATGTAAAAAGAAGCAAAAGAACATCAGCAGACAGCCACCAGAAAAGACACTGCTGGAGTGCAGAGGACCAGTGACTCTCCCTCTGCTCAATAAAAGAGGAACACCCACTTACCCAGCATGTAATTAACCTATGGAACTCCTTGCCAGAAGATGTGGTGATGGCATCTACCCTAGAAGCCTTTAAGAGGGGGAGGAAAAGTCCATCACGGGTTACTAGCCCTGATGGGTATGTGCTACCTCCTTATTATAGATGTGGGCCACTGTAAGATACAGGAGTTGGACTAGATTGTTCAAAAGCATGCCAAATGGAAACTTCTACCTTTCCATATCATTGAAAGCTCTGTTATTGTGTTTTTCTTTTAAGACAAAAGAGATTAATGTATGAGTTGTTTTTTCTAAACTAAAAACTCAGTATTCAGGTTAAATTGCCGAATTGGCACTTGGCGATAAATAAGTGGGTTTTGGGTTGCAGTTTGGGCACTTGGTCTCTAAAAGGTCCACCATCACTGGTGTAGGTTCTTTACAATTATACTCCTTTTTATTCTATTTTGTATCTAATAAAATTACAACTTATAATAAGTCTCTTGCTTTCGGGGCACCCCTACAAAGATATACCCTGGTGTTTATAGACTATAATCTCCTGTATTATTCCTTTCTGGAATCCTCTTAAAGCTAATTTCCCCATTTCTGGGTCCAGTCTGGGGTAACACTCAAAATTTGCTCTTTTAAAGTCCAACCTATATGTCTGACTACGTACAGGTTTTCCTTTCCCCAAGATTGTAAATTCCAAGAGTACGTAGTCACTACTACCCAGGGTGCCTACTACTTTAACCTCATCGACCAGTTCTTCCCTGTTGGTGAGAATCAAGTCTAAGATAGCAGACCCCCTTGTTTCCCTGGAATAGGAAGTTGTCATCAAGATAAATCATGAATTCATTGGATCTTGCATTTTTAGCAGTGTTGGACTTCCAACAGTTATCCGGGTAATTAAAATTTCCCATGACCACCATGTCCTGTCTCTTTGAAAACTTTGTGATCTGGTCTAGGAGCGTCCCATCCAAGTCCTCTGCCTGGTTTGGTGGTCAATAGCAGACCCCCACCACAATATCACGATTATTTCTTATTCCTTTTATGTTTACCCATAGAGTCTCAACTGCACTACCATGCTCAGATTTCTCCGACAGTTGTCAAATATATCATAGAGTTGGAAGGGGCCATACAGGCCATCTAGTCCAACCCCCTGCTCAGTGCAGGATCAACCTTGAGCATCCCTGACTAGTGTTTGTCTAGCATCTGCTTAAAGACATGCAAGGAGGGGGAGCTCACCACTTCCCTAGGTAGCTGATTCCATTTGTGAACGACTCTTACTGTAAAAACTTTTTTCCTAATATCCAGCAGGTACCTTTCCGCCCTCAATTTAAACCCATTATTACAAGTCCTACCCTCTGCTGCCAACAAGAACATCTCCCTGCTCTCTTCTAAGTAAAAGCCCTTCAGATACTTAAAGAGAGCAATCACGTCCCCTCTCAACCTCCTCCAGTTTAAATGTTCCCAACTCCCTCAGCCTTTCTCGTAGGACTTGGTCTCCAGGCCCCTGATCATCCTCGTCGCTCTCCTCTGCTCCAACTCGATTCTGTCCACATCTTTTTTGAAGTGAGGCCTCCAGAACTGCACCCAATACTCCAGGTGCGGTCAGACCAATACAATGTACAGCGGAACTATGATATCTTGTGATTTGGATGTTATGCCTCTGTTGATGCACCCTAATATTGCATTAGCCTTTTTTGTCACTGCATCACAATGGCTGCTCATTAGGGCTGCTGAAAAAAAAATTCGGTAAAATTCAGATTCAGCAAAATTCAGCTCGTTTTTTTATTTGGGAAATGCCAAAGTTCGAACTCCCCCGCTTCGGGTCTATGAAATTCAGCACGAATGCAAAGTTTGGGAAAAAATTCGGCTGAATAAAACCATTTATAACACATTCGCACCCTTCCGCAGCTCCTGGGGGGCATTTTTTGAGGTGGATGTTCAAACCTTTCAGCATAGCTTGAGGTGGCCCTTCTTGAAAGAACCCCCAACTTTGGTGACGATGGGGGCCGGGGGGGCGAGATATGGAGCACAGAAGGGGTCCCCCCACCTATATGCCCATTGCAAAGAATAGAAATAGATCGTCTGGGACTCTGAGTTTGCAAAACCAATGCATGCAGCAACACTCGACCATAGAAGTCTGCACTTTTGCAATTTGCAAACTGCAGGCCGGGCAGAAGCGCTCAAGTGATGCATTGCATTGCATGGTAAAAAGGCAGCTCAGTGAGCTGGAGGTCATTCATTACCGCACCACCCAACTCTCTTACAAAAAGTCACAGAAGGAGGGGAAAGACAGCTCCCTCTCCTTCCTTTTCTCTTTTTGTGTTCTTTTGTGTATTCTATTTTTGACTTTCAAAGGTGGGGATGCCCATTGGCTGGTGGCAAACCCCGGGTGCAAAAATTACAGGGAAGGATCAGGAGGGTAGTTCCGCGAGTGGCATGCCATCATGATCACAAGACCACCGTAAAGGCGGACACCTTCGACTTTTTCAGATCCTTCGCAAGCAGAGGCAGAAAGGAGCCAAATGTCAGTTAACACAACGGGGTGCGCAAGCGCTAGAGTAGTCCTGGTTTGGACTACTCACCCACCGATGGCTGAGCCTTCCACCTCAAGCAGCGAGGGTTTCTGAAACACCGTAAGATCACAGGGATCCCCCTTCCCCTAAGGACGAACGTGCCCTTGGAAAGCCAACTCTCTTGATCTAAAAACAGTTACTGTCTCTTTAACATAAAACACCTTTGCTTGACACCTGCCAAAAACGCCTGGAGCAATCAGGAACCCATCATACCCCGGGGTCAGAAATTTGCATAAGCCAAACCCTCTGAGGCAGACTGCGGTCTGCTCTGAGTCTGCTCTGGCCAATGTCTTCTCTTCCCCCCCTCCCCATGGAATAAACCAAGCGGAAGTGTATTGAAGATTTTACCTTTTTAGTGTGTCTTTTACAAGTACAGGGAACTGGGGAGGTCTCCTCCCGAGAAGGTGATTTCACCCTGACCTTTTAGAATCGCCCTGTTATGAAGAGACCTCAGGGTTTTGGTTCAATGGCGTAAGCCGAGCCCTCTCCGCAGGCAAGCCAGTCCAAAGGAAGGAGGCACAACAAGAGGATAGTTCCGCGGGTGGCATATCATCACGACCACCGTAAAGGTAGACTCCTGCCTTTCCGACTGAGGGCCGCCATGGTGGCTCAAGTGATAGTGGAGTAGCTGGAGCGAGGGGTGCAAGCGCTCGAGCTGTCCAGGTTTTGGACAGCCTACCCACTGGGTGAAGAAGCTCTCCACCCCAAGTGGTAGGGGCTTCTGAACCATGTACTTTAAGATCATGGCGATCCCCCTCCCCCTAAAAACAAACATACCCTTGGAAAGCCAACCTTCTATTTCAGTCTAAAAAACAGGTACTATCTCTTTAACTGAAAGTACCTTCGCTTGACACCTGTCAAAATGCCGGGAGCAGTCAGGTACCCATCCTGCTCCTGGGCTTGAAATTTGCATATGCCAAACCCTCTGGTGTGGGTCAGCTCTGTTCTAGGCATATGTCTCCTCTCTCCCCCTCCCCATGGAATGTACCAAGTAATGAATGTAGGAAATGGCGCCTCCCGTTCTCTTTTCTTTTTCTTCTTGGATTCTATCTTTTACAAGTATAGTGGAGGTCTCCCCCGAGGAGGCGATTCTATCCTGACCTTCCAGAATCACTCCATTAGGAAGAGACCTCATGGTTTTGGCTTTATGGCGAGCCCGCTACGCAGGCATGCCTGTCCAAAACCTGAGCAGCCCCAGTGCAAGTCAAAGAAGCCCACTTGGGCTTATTTTGATTAGGGTCTGCATTTACCAGTGGTTGTGAGGACATGCCACCAGGAAGATTAGCTTAGAGCTAATGGAATGCGCCCCAACCCAACTTGGTCTTGCAGCTCTACTTTCTAGCGGTGGTGCCTAACCGAGCATTTCTCCAAGTATTTTTCTGGTGTGCGTCACGATGTGGAACAAAGAATGGCCTTACCAGCGCCAAGCTCAGACATTTTATTTAAAAGTTTTTATGCACCGAGGATGCCTAGTGCCGTATGCAAATGTCTCCCCACCTCCCTCAGACCAGCCTAACCTGTGCTGGTGGAGGCCAGCTACATGGATACAGCCAAAACCCGAAATTAATTAGTACCTCCCCCATACCTGAAAAGACATGAGTAGTTAGCTTAGCTATATATCTCCAGATTCCAGAATACAGAGATCAGCTCGCCTGGAGACATGAATGTTTCGGAGGGTGGAGTGGGACTCTTGGGTTATACCCATTGAGATCCCTCGCCTTACCACTCTGCGCCAATCTAGTTGAGAAATTCATTCCTGATTGCTTCCGGCTAAAGGGATGCTGGCTGGAACAATGAGTACCAGAGCCAGCATGCTTCCAGCTCAGGGCACCAACACCGGATTTAACAGGGGGAGACTATCTCACAAGCGTTAGCTTATCATGGGACTTCCACCAAATCCCTACATATTTGCAATTGTCCGGATTTGGATTGATAACAGGAGGGGAAATCAGGGCACCGTAATAACATGAGCAAGGAGTCTGCGGAAGAAAGGTGATTTGCACATCTAGAGAGGAAAACCCAATGCAAGACCTAGCGCCATTAATAAGTGGCCCGAAACATGAACTGTTCTTTTTTTCTGCCTTACTACAGAGGCAGAAAGCAGCGCCAGTGGTGGAGGAGACAGCTGCTGTTGGGCCCAGTCAAGGTGAGTGAAGTCAGCTTACAGGTTAGGTTCAATCGTGATGTGATCCATAACCACCCATTGATTTTGGATTCTTTCACCTCCTTTGCTGGTCCACGTTTTGTGCCTCAATATCTCCTCCCGCTCCAACCACACCACATTTTTAAAAATGACCCACTTTGTATACTACTGCCACCGCAGTTTGTAATGAAAAGAGCATGCCTTAGAGCATGTGCACAGTGTGTTTCCCCCAAAAGTGACTACTTATTCATGTAGCTATGTTATTTTGCAAGCTGTCTATTTAACAAATCTCTGGCTAGAATGACAATGTGTTTCTGTCACAGCTCATGTCTCAGGGAGGTGGTGGGACAACTTCAGGCCTCCGGTGAGTGCAATGAGTGCTGGGTCCTAGGAGCATTGTTCAGAGACCAAGATCTTCCTCCACCTTGTTTTCTCATTTTAGGAAAAGCCAGGCTTCCACTGTCATTGCTGACCTACTGCGCTCTCATCTTGTTCCTTCTCTCCCTCCACAGTTGACCATCCAGAGAAGCATTGATTAACATTTAAAAGTTAACAGAATAATATTCATGTGTACTGATAACTTTTGAAAATTGGGTTTACATAATTTGTAGAGCACTGGAGTAAGGTGTAACGGCACATTAACCCATGTTTTCCCAATGGAAGGATTGTGTCAGGCATCGAGTGGGTGAGGAATTCCCCCCCAGGTGTTGCCTACCAACCCTTTCAATCTACAGACTAATCTCTTCTCCCCCCACCCACCCCTCTGCATTGAACACCTGGAGCACCGTGTATGGCACCTGGAGGAGGCACTGCTGCCTGGGCCAAGCGGCACCTGAAACAAAGACTCACCACATTGAAAGGTTTATGGTTTTTGTCTTGTTGATGTTTAATTTTTAAAAAATTTTAAAAAGGGAAAAATATTGATCACTGGTGTAAAAAGTTGAGTAATAAAATATATATATATTTTTGTTGCTTTTTAAAAGTTGGTGATCATAAAAAAAGTTAAACAAATTTGTGTATGTGTGAAGTTTATGCTCAAATAGGTGAAATGTTACCAGGTTGGGCTGCTTTACTTGTACAGTACTTTGAAAGTTTCTAGAGGCAGTTTATATTGACACAGGGTTCTCTCACATTTACAGCCTTTGCTTACATGAGTAGTTAGCTTTATCGGGTCATCTCCAGAATACAGAGCAACCACTCATTTGGGTGCAGACACTTGATATTTTGGGGGCTTGAACCCCTTCGGGAGGGGAGCAAGCAGGATGGTGGAGATGGGAAGTCACCCGGACGTGAGCCACTTGGTGTCAGCTCCTGACCCAAAGAACCAGAAATCACCACAGAGACATTTAGAATCCAAGCAGATGGCTTTTACTGGTCAAATAGGCAATACAGTGCATAAAGGATAAGATGACAGCTATGAGAGTCTTGCTAGCTAGTTGGCAATATAAGGCTTGAAAACGGCGGGAGATTACAAAGCGTAAACAAGGCATATACAGAGCACACTTTCCCAGGAGCAGCGTTCCTAGGCTTTGGTATGTGGAGCCGTCCTTGAAGTCTGGACGGTGCAGCAAAGGAACAGAGGCAACAATGAAACCGAGATAACAGTCTGACATCCTGCTCCCCTTAAGGCCCCCTCCCGTTCTGTAAGGGGGCTGGTCTGTCTGGGTAGGCAATGTGAAAGGCGTTGACGAGTTTGGGGGCGGAGACATCTCGTGCGCGAACCCATTCGTCATAGGCAGGGGGGAAGTGTTTCCAGCGGACCAAATATTGCAAGACCCCATGGTGAATGCGGGAGTCTAGGATTTTGGAGACCTCGAAATGTTCTCCCCCCCCCACCATTAGGGGCAGTTCGGGAGGCGGTTCTGGATGCCATTGCGGAGATGCAATATGGGGTTTCAGGAGGCTGATGTGGAAAACGGGATGCACACGCCTTAAGGTTTTGGGGAGAGATAGTTCCACCGTGACAGGATTTATGATGCGAATGATGGGGAATGGGCCAATGTATTTAGCGTTGAGCTTATGGCACGGACGGGTGGAACGCAGATTCTTGGTGGAAAGGTATACTAGGTTACCCACTTGCAGGTCTCCCCCGGGGGAACGATGCTTGTCGGCCTGCGCCTTGTATTTGCGCTTGGCCCGGTCAAGGTTGCTAACCAGCCAGGGCCATGTGGTACGGAGGGTGTGTGCCCAAGAGGCAATGTCGGCATCCCCCTCCCCCTCCAAATCGTTTATTGAGGTGATAGGACCGAAGTCCTGTCCATACACGGCATAAAATGGGCTGAAACCTGTGGATTGATGTACAGCATTATTGTAGGCATATTCTGCAAAAGGCAACAGTTCTACCCAGTCATCCTGGTGGTAGTTGACATAACAGCGCAAATAACATTCAAGTACAGCATTGACACGTTCGGTTTGACCATCCGTTTGGGGATGGTATGCACTAGACAACCCTTGCTCCACCCCTACTAATTTGAGAAAAGCTTTCCAAAACTTAGCAACGAAACTACTTCCGCGGTCACAAATTATTTTGCGCGGAAACAAATGTAGTCTAAAGACATGTGACACGAAGAGGCGGGCCAATTTCTGAGCAGAGGGGATCCCTGCACATGGAACCAAATGTATTTGCTTAGAAAATAAGTCAGTGATAACCCATAACACAGTTTTTCCCCCACTGAGAGGGAGATCTGTCATGAAATCCATAGCAATCACTTCCCAGGGTCTGCTGGGTATTTCAAGTGGTTGCAGTAGTCCTGGGGGCTTGCCTTGAGAACGTTTCACTGTGGCGCAAACAGGACAGCTGCGAATAAAAGAGTCAATGTCAGAACGCATTCCCCCCCACCAAAATTGTCTGTGCAACAGGTGAAGGGTCTTCAGGAACCCAAAGTGTCCAGCTGTCTTTACTCCATGAGCCAAGTGTAAAACGTCTTTTCGGAGCGCTTTGGGCACATACAATTTCGAGTCTTTGTACCAAGAGCCTCCTTGTTCGATTACACCAGGAGGCAGGGTTTGATTTGAGCGTTCCATAAGGCATTGTTCCCGAAGGGAATTTAAGAAGGATTCGGAGATGGGGACCCCCCCCCTTGGTTGTAGTGGTATTAGGAGCAGTTATGGGGGTTGATGAGGGGGAAGCGCTTACGTGCGGCGGTGTGTAGACTGCAGGCGGCAGGGCGGCCGGTGGAGCTGGAGGAGCGGGAGCGCCGGCCATCGTGAGTTTCCGTTGTGGGGGTGGCTGGGCAGCCGGTAGGGCTGGAGGAGCTTGCGCGCCGGTTATTGTGTGCTGTCGCTGCAGCAGCGTCTGGGATCGTGTTTGTACAGCTAGTACAGGCAGGGCTTCTCTTTGTGCGGGTGTAAATAAAGAGTTTGTTGGTCGATCTAGTTTCGCCGGGTATTGAGGTAACTGGGAGAGAGCATCTGCGAGAACGTTTTGTTTCCCAGGGACATGCTTCAGGACGAAACGAAACTGAGCAAAGAATTCTGCCCAACGCTGCTGTTTTGCGGACAATTTATGGGACCCCGTGAGGGCAGCTAGATTTTTGTGATCGGTCCAAACTTCAAAGGGGACTTTAGACCCCTCCAGGAATTGTCGCCATAGAGTAAGGGCATGGTGAACGGCCGATGCCTCTTTCTCCCAAATGGGCCAGTTCAATTGGGAGTGCGCAAATTTCTTCGAGAAGTAAGCACAAGGGTGAAGGAGACCATCTGGTCCTCTTTGAAGAAGAGCCCCTCCCATAGCCACGTCGGAGGCATCGACTTGCACAATGAACATTCGATTCGGGTCTGGGTGCCGTAGCACGGGTTCCGAAGTGAAGAGGCCTTTGAGGGCTACAAAAGCGGTTTGGCATTGATCAGTTCACAGTATTTTAGCGGAGGGTAAAGTAGCCGAGCTTTCTTTACCCTTGGTTTCCAGCAGGTCGGTGATGGGTAGCGCCACTTGGGCGAAGTTAGGGATGAACCTGCGATAGAAGTTAGCAAAACCTAGAAATTGTTGCACTTGTTTGCGGTTGGTGGGAGGGGTCCAATCGAGAACGGATTGGACCTTAGTAGGGTCCATGCTAAGGCCATGGTGGGAGATTATGTATCCTAAGAACGTTATTTTGCTCTGATGAAATTCGCATTTAGCCAACTTTGCAAAGAGTTGGTGATTGCGCAGGCGCTGCAGAACTTCTCGGACCAGAGCTACATGCTCATCCATGTTTTTCGAATAAATAAGAATGTCATCCAAATAAACCACCACCCCGCGGTACAACAAATCGTGGAGGATTTCATTGATGAGTTGCATGAAGACCCCCGGGGCCCCTTTTAATCCGAAAGGCATCACGAGGAATTCAAACATTCCAAAACAGCTAGAGAAGGCAGTGAGGGGCTCGTCTCCCTCGCGGATGCGGACTCGGTAGTAGGCTTCCACTAAGTCCAATTTGGAGAATATATGACCCTCCTGCAACTGCCCCCAAATATCTGATATTACTGGTATAGGATAGGCGTTGGCTTGAGTGACTGCATTGAGTTTTCTGAAGTACATTAGCGGGTGGTTGGACTGGTACCCCCTGACCCGGTATTGGAACGGGCTGTGCCTGGGCTATCAGGGCTTGCTGTAATTGTCTGTTGTCCTGGAGCATACGTTCCATTAACTTTTGGAGCTGATCAACACGGCCGGACAGCTCTCGATTTTGGGCTCGTAAGAGGAGAACATCTTCTCCCGGGCCACCAGTACGATGAGGTTTACTTGTCCGAAAACTCGTGGCTCATTGAGAACTGTCTCCATATAGGTCTTCTTCCTCAGACTCTTCAGAGTCTTGGCGTCGGTCTGCAAGGCGGCGTGCGCGTTGGGTCGTGCGCGACGGGGCAAATACCGGGGAAAAGGACAGACCTAACGGATGGCCGCTCCTCACAGTGTCCTTGGGGTGACTGCCTGTCCGCGCCCGATCCGCAGCCAACTGTAACTCCTTATCCCGTGCGGCCTGAGCCTCGGCTGCCGCCCTTAGCCGCTTCAGCAGCTTCTTTATCCGCGAGAACCTTTTGGCTTTCAAGTCTTAGGGCTGCAGCTGCGGTAACATGCAGTAAAAGTTCCGTCTCCAGGAGTGTGAGTATGGGGTCGGGTTCCCCGCCCAGCAGTGGTTGTATCCGAACAGCAATCGCGGGCGCATCGGCCCCAAACGTCGAGGCCAAACTTTGGGCCAAGGTGGCTACCGGGGTATCCTTTGTACAGTCCGCAAAGGTGAGAGCCGTGTGGACAGCGACCCGCTTGGCTTCAGCTTGACAGCTGGCTGCATCGGGTATCAGCGAAAAACCTTCCGGCTCGGGTCCTGCCATGGCACCTTTTTCTAGGACAACAGGATGCGTTAGAGCCGGGGATGGGAGAGTTTCCCGGGCAATAAGTTTATCCAATAATCCGGTTAGTACTTGTAAATCCTCAGTTGCCAGCCGGGCGTCATCCAGCAACTGATCAAAGTCCTGGAGGTCTAGACGAGTATTAGTATCCTCCGACGTTAACATCCAGAGAACTCTCACTAGAGATTGCCACTGCGTCTGTACCAGTCCCCTCAAGCGGCAAACCTCTGCATTAGTCCTAAAGAGTTCAGTGACTATGTCCTGTAGAAGGGTAGGATCCTCAAATAAGGGCTCCAGGGTTCCAAGAAGTAGTAGTCACGGTTCACTCGGAGAGCGACCTCCTAGCTCCCATCCGAGTGGCAGGCGAACCCTCCAGGGCTCCAGCCTGACTGGGGGATCATTGGGGAAGAGTTGTAGAGATAGCTGTCATAATGTCAGCTCCTGACCCAAAGAACCAGAAATCACCACAGAGACATTTAGAATCCAAGCAGATGGCTTTTACTGGTCAAATAGGCAATACAGTGCATAAAGGATAAGATGACAGCTATGAGAGTCTTGCTAGCTAGTTGGCAATATAAGGCTTGAAAACGGCGGGAGATTACAAAGCGTAAACAAGGCATATACAGAGCACACTTTCCCAGGAGCAGCGTTCCCAGGCTTTGGTATGTGGAGCCGTCCTTGAAGTCTGGACGGTGCAGCAAAGGAACAGAGGCAACAATGAAACCGAGATAACAGCCTGACACTTGGTGGTTCTTCCACCGCCACATGCGCTTGGCTTTGTGGGTTTGGCCAAATCAATTTGGGGTTGTGACCTGAGGCTAGCTTCTCAATTTTAATCAGGGAAAGAGCGCCTCACCCAAACCTCTCAAAACAGGCCCTGAGGAGATGCAGGCACAAAAAAAGTGCTCACCTCATGCATCCTCAAAGCTCAGGTCAGGGAAGCCAAACACAGGCAGGTTGATCTTGATGCTCTGCGCGCGTGGGGGAAGATGTGACTCAAACAAGTGAGGCGAAAACAGACTTAAAGAGGCTGTAGGCCAAAAACTGACACCACAGTTCAAGCTTCCCAGCCCACTTTTCTGCCCACCCACCGTCCCCCAAACTCAGTATTTAGGAATGACAGAGTGGCACACAGCCATGTTTTCCCCATGGATAGAGGGTCTCAGACATTGAGAGGGAGAGGTGTGGTCGCACCCATCTCCTCCTCCCTCTCCGCAGTCATGCACAGCACATCATCACACACAGGACAGCAGGTGGAATATGTCATTGTGCGACTGCCCTTTGTCATCACTGCCCTTTGCATTCCATTTCCCACCACCCACCCCTGAAAAAAAGAAGAAATATTAATGGGTGCACATCATACTTTATGGCCTTGGGAAGTGGAGGGCTACTTGGGGATGTGTGACCTGTCCGTTTGGGGCATGAGAGGCAGGGGAGGGCCTAGATCAGACCAAGCCTTTCCTTCCTTCAGCTGGAGTTCTGGAGGAGGGGAAGCTTCCTGGATGGCACCAAGCGGAAAGGAACAGTTGACCTCTGAAGCAACAAAAACTGTCATATAAAGAAGGGTTTATAAAGGTTGCACAGGTGAAAGTATCACAAAATCAGTAACTTGTCCACGATTTTCAGATGTTATTGGCCAAATCAGTTTGGGAAAGTGACCTGAGGCTGGATGCTGATTTTTTTTTATTAGGGAAAGAGCGCTTCACCCAAACCTTCCAATACTGGCCCCGAGGAGATGCAGTCACAAGCATGTGCTCACCTCATGCATCCTCAAAGTCCAGGTCGGGGAAGCCAAACAGAGGCAGGTTGATCTTGAGGAAGGCCAACTGCTCTGCGTGCCAGGGTGCCAGGCTTGCGGGTTGTGGGTGAAGCACCTTGCCCAAATGTGAAAAATGGCGCTCGCTCTGGATGCTTGTCGGAGGGCAGGAGAGGAACCTCTGGGCCTCTATAGAGAGGGATGGCCAGACCGACTCCTTCGCAGCCCAGTAGCTCAGTGGACACGTGGTCTGCGACTCGTAGGGCTCCGAAAGGTACTCCCTCACCATTGCCTCCACCGTGTCCTGTCTCTTGCGCCTAGCCAACCCCTGGGCCAACTGCCCACCCAATCACGTCCTTCTCCATCGTCATCGAGATGGTTGCCTGGAGGGGGACAGTCCTAGATGGTGAAGTTGGGGGACAGGCAGCAAGGGAGCTGCCCCCCCACTTCCACCTCCTCAGGCGAAGTCCCCCTTTCGGCCCGCACTTGCTCCACATGCTGGGAAAGCTCGTCTCGCCAGCGCAGTAGCTCGTTGGCCCGCTCTGCAATGCTGCCTTTGATGCACGGGTCGCACATGCTTGCCAACATGTAGACCGACTCCTGGGCAACAGGCAGCAGATGGTTTGTCACACCATTTTGAAGCCTCCCCACCAGGGTGTGCACGGCTGAAAGAAGCTCTGCACGTTCTTCAGCCGGCTCCAGAAAGGCGCCCAACTTTGCATGATGCCTGTGGGCCATGGGGGTGAACAGAGCCAGCGTCGCCGTGTCAGAGGAGAGCATTTCTGTGCAACGCTTGAAGGGCTCAAGCACCTGCACAGTCTGAGATAGTCACCCACTCACGCTGGTTGAGCTGCCTCTCAGACCCCACGGACTCTGTTTCAAGGAACAGTGCCCTGAGGGCCCTCTTCTGCTCCACCAAACGCACGAGCATGGCATGGGTGGAGTTCCAGCGTGTGTCGACATCGCCCTTCACACGGTGTTCGGGCATGCCTTCTCGGACCTGCATCTCACACAGTGCGTAGTTGTCCTTCGGACTGCGCAAGAAGTGACTCACAAGCTGCCGGCATTTCTGGATGAGATGCTGGAAGTCGAGGCTCTCGCCATCCAGCTTGGACTCCGGTTGGGAGCCCAGGCCCAGGGCATCCTTGACCATGAGGTGGAGAAGCTGTGCTGCACAGTAAATATGTGTCTCCACACCCAATGCTGCTGCTGCCACCCTGATGTTGGCGGCCCTCCATCACCATGAAACCCTTGGTGACATCCCTGCCTAACCAGGTCTCCATCTGTGGACTCAGGACGGCGGTGATGTTGGCCGTCGTGTGCACCTCCGCGAACTCCTGCGCATGGAGCATAGCCTTGCGATAGCCGGCCCAGCGGCTCTCTCCCTGCCTGGCACTGTCCCACCCACCCCCACCCACGAGATCCTGAGGTTGCCACCAGTGCGCAGTGAGGGAGATGAATGATTCCGCATTACAGCTTGTTCAAATGTCGGATGTGAAGTGCATAGTCCTCGCGGCAGCGCGGGACAGCTATGCCCTCACATCTGCCCTGGAGGTCCGGTACAACGATGGCACAATGGATTCCGCCATCGTGGAGCGAACTGGGAACTTGTACCAGGGCGCCAGGAATTGGATCAGCCTCTGGAAGCCAACCTTCTCTACCACAACATAGGGAGCATCGTCCATGGCAACCATCTCGCTGATTAGACAAGTCGCCTTTCTTGTGGCTGCCCTAACCCCACCTCTCAGCATCCTATTGGCGCCACCCTTCCCACCAAACATCTCGTTCAGAGTGGTTTGGCGTGCCTTTTCTACTTTGGTCGATGCACGGGGTGCAACGTCGAGGAGAGCACCTGACAATGGCGGTGTACTGGCTCCTGGCCCCCTGGCCAACGAAGAACCAGCCTCTCTCTCCCCCTGGAGCAGCACCGCTTCTGGAGATGGTTCCGGAGTGCGGAGGTCAAGAGATGATGGACATCTTTCCCTCGACTGACCAGCGTCCTGCAGAGCTTGCACTGAGCGAGTCGTGGATCATCCTCTGCCACCTGGAAGTGCCTCCAGGCTGGGGATTTGAATTGGCTTCCATATGGCTTGGCCACTGCGGTTGCCACAGGAGCAACCTGCCTGGAGGTGCTTGGGGCAGACACATCGTGTCTAGGGAATCCGGGGGGAGGTGGCAGCAGGGGAAGGGTTTGAGATGGCAGGCACACCTGCACCTCCGCCATCTCTTCCTCTTGCACCTCCTCCACCCTCTCCTCCCAGTCCCTTGTGGTAGAACTGCTGCTGGGGAGTGGAGAAGCAGGCAAAGTCGACGGGCTGTTCAGCGACCGTGCAAACTCCTCCGCCACCTTTCTTGAAGTGGGGGTGAGATATGACAATGCATCCATGTCAAAGAAGCTCAACCCCACTTCCTCCCCAGACTGCCCCCCTCCTCCTCCTCCCGCTGCTGCAGGACAGGCTCCACAACAGTAGCATCAGGAGGAACAGGAGGAGGGACAGTCTGAACAGCAGCAGCAGTCCCCCACCCAATGCCAGCAGCATCTGTCATCACCTGTGCAGGGGTGGCAACTCCAGAGGCGCCCTTGGTAAAGAGGATCCGCCGCTGGATCCCGGAGGGCACCGCTACAGCTGATCCCTGTGCAAGTCGGGGGTGAGCCGAAGCCCTCCCCCTCCCCCTCCCCTCCACCCCTCTAGTCTTCTCCTTCGCTTTCCCCCCGGGGCCCCTCTTTCCTGCACGCCTGCCACTCATTGTTCCCCTGGGCCAAACTCTAGCTAACTAGTGTATTGTTGGGAAGGTTAACTGACTAGCTACCTGTCCCTCACCTGACCACTTTTTATGTACCCTCCCCCCAAAAAACTAACTATTAACAAGTGGCCCGGCCCTAACTTAACTTAACCTAACCTAACCTAACCTAAATAGCTGCTGAAATGTTAGATTCAGTACCTGGGGAACCTAGTCTAGAGAGTCCTGCCTGACCCTGGAGATGGATTTGTAAACCTTTTTAACAGGGGGAGGTAATGGCTGGGATAAGTTAAACCCAATCTAATTCTGCACTCCAACAATGGTTCCCTCAGGAACTAGGAGGAATGTTCTCCCTGCAAGGATGAGCACTACTCCCTCACCTTCGACTATATCTAGTAGCACAGCCGTCCACAAGACAGGCTAGGATCTACCCAACAACCGTTTCACCTAGTTATGATCTACTTAAAAGATCCCTTGCTGCTTTTAAAATCCTAGAAGGCCCTAGTCTTTTGAGAAGCTGACCGGCCCTAGAGCTTTAGTTTTTATTGCGAGGGCCCTAGGCCAGACGGAGCCTAAACAATCTTATTAATGCCAGAAATCCAGTGAGGAGGACACACAGCTGAAGCCCACCCTTCAAACCAGGGATAGAGAGAGGCGAGCTGACACACCCCAGGCAAGGGTGGCCAGGGAAAAAAACTGGAGAAGGGACACACAAATGAGAGGCGAGTGGGCACACAACCCCCTCGGCGGAATGGGAATAGGCCCCTTGCCCCTTCTCAAACCAGCGCCGCTGGGCTTGGCCAGAGTGGACCCTCAAGCATGGGGAAGGGGGGGAATAAAAGTCAACCCACTGGGCGCTCTTGCCTAGCGGCGGCAGGCACAGTCCACTCACTGCACCGCACTTTGCCCGGGTTGCCCCTTCTCAAACCAGCCCAGCTGGGTTCGGCTGGACTGGACCCCCAAGCATGGGGAAGGGGGGGTTAAAACCCACTAGACGCTCCTGCCGAGCAGCGGCGGTAGGCGCAGGCCCCTCACAATGCCGCGCCCCTCTGAAACCAACGCCGCGGGGCTCGGCTAGAGTGGACCCAAGCAAACCAAGCACCCTCAAACCAAAAGACCCCCAAACACCCTCAAACCAATTCCGCTGGCTGGACTTGGCTGGATCTCTCGCCCGCACCACCACCGCAATGGAAGGCAATGGAAGGCGGGACGGAAGGGGCAGGAATTTTTATACTCTTCTCCTGGCCCTTTCAAAAGTGAGAATCCCTGGTCTGATTGGCCAGAAGACCAAGCTTGGCCACCTATTGGCCTCGGCAGAATGCTGCTTACCAACTGACGGTTAAGCTGCTGTGCCTGCGCCGCCGCCAAACCCCGAATTTGCTGAATTTATTCACCGAACTTGCCAAATTCAGCTCCCCGTTTTCCCGCCTTTTTTGAGTTCGGTTCGTCCCTAACTAAAACTTGCCGAATCGGGGGAAATTCAGCTGTTTGTTCGGTTCGGACGAACCGAATCGACAGCCCTACTGCTCATATTTAACTTATGGTCCACCCATACCCCAAGATCTTGTTCACACACAGTGCTACCTAGAAGTGTATCCCCATTCCAGTATGCTTGTCCGTCATTTTTGTCACCCAGATGTAGAACTCGGCACTTATCCTTGTTGAACTGCATCTTGTTCATATCCGCCCATTGTGTGTTCAGATCTCATTGAATTCTATCTTTATCTTCTGGTGTGTTTGCTGCTGCTGTGAATTTGGTGTCACCTGCAAATTAATGAGTAGCCCCTCCACACCCTCATCCAGATCATTTATAAAAATATTGAAAAGTACTGGGCCCAGAACCAAACCTTGTGGCATCCCACTGGACACCTCTCGCCATTCAGATGAAATGCCTCTGACAACTACTCTTTGAGTATGGTTCTCCAACCAGTTCCCAATCCACCTAACTATCCTAGTCCACAGTCAGTTAGTTTACCCATCAAAGCATCATGGGGAAACTTGTTAAAAGTCTTACCGAAATCCAGGTAAACAACATTAACCACTTTCCCTCCATCCAGTAAGCTTCTCATTTGATCAAAGAAGGAAACCCGATTGGTCTGGCAGGACCTGTTGGGGACAAATCCATGCTGACTTCCCCAGATCACCAAGTTGTCCTTCAGATGCTTGCAGGTTGATCTCTTTAATATCTGCTCCGGTATCTTCCCTGAGATAGAGGTCAAACTGACTGGCCTGTAGTTTCCTAGGTCATCCTCTTTTCAAAATAGGCATGCCATTCGTCCTCCTCCAGTCTTATGGCACATCTCCCATCCTCCAAGAGGTCTGGAAGATACACATGAACACACGAAGCTGCCTTACACTGACTCAGACCCTTGGTCAAAGTCAATATTCTCTGCTCAGACCAGCAGCGGCTCTTCAGGGTATCAGGCAGAGGTCTTTCACATCACCTACTTGCCCAGTCCCTTTAACTGGAGATGCCAGGGATTGAACCTGGGACCTTCTGCATGCCAAGGAGATGCTCTACCACTGAGCCAGAGCCCCTTCCCATGATGGACACAGTCTTTGCAAGCTCCCTAGAAAGTTCTTTGAGCACTCTTGGGTGAATACCATCCGGCCCAGGGGACTTGTACTCACCCAATGCAGCCAGGTGCATCTCAGCTACATCTCTGTTCATGTCAACCAGCAGCCAGGACACCGTGCATGGCTTATTATCTCTAGATGAGCTTGTTCTCTTTTTCCGGGGGAAAACTGAGGCAAAATAGGCAATGAGCCTTTCTGCTTTCTGTCCTCTGTCAGACTCTCCATTTTCACCTAACAGTAGACCTATCACCTCTTTTCCCTTGCATTTGCTCCTTACATATCTAAAGAAACTTTTCTTGTTGTAGCATGCCTCCCTGGCCAGCCTCAGCTCACTTTGAGCTTTGTGTTGATCCACATTGGCTTCTTGGATCCCCTACCATGTTTCCTTCTTGTTGGAATAGTGAGGGCTTGAGGTTGCAAGAGCTCATGTTTTAGGAGAGCCCATCCTTCATATGCTCCTTTCCCTTCCAGCAGTCTTGCGCATGGAATGATTCTCAACAGGCCTCTGAGTTTATTCAAATCTGCCCTACCAAAATCTTACAGATGTGTGTGGCTATGAACTTCCTTGGTCCCCCACAACAAACTAATTCTAGGAGAACATGATCACTTCCCCCTAAGGTACCCACCACCTTCATCTCATCTACCATCTCTTGCCTGTTGGTCAATATTAAATCAAGTATGGCTGAGCCCCTCGTAGCTACCTCCACCATTTGATGAAAAAAGTTTTCCGCCAGGCAGGTAAGAAACTTGTGTAACAATGGTTGCTTTGCAGAGTTTGTCTCCCAGTACACATCAATGAAATTGAAATCACCCATCACTACCAGCTCTTGTTGTTTGGATACCCTGTCAAGCTGCTCATGGAGGGCAGCATCCACCTCCTCACCCTGGCTGGAAGTCTGTAGCACAGTCCAACCACAATACTATTTGTCCTCTTCTTATCCTCACCCAGATACTTTCCACTGGGCTGTCTTCCTCTTCTTCTAGTTTTTCTTGACAAGCAATCCCTCTCATCACATACAGCGCCACTCCGCCACCTCTTCGACATTTTCAGTTCTTGGAACAACTCATATCCATCCACTACTACATTCCAGTCATGGGAATCATTCCACCAAGTTTCTGCAGTGCACACTAAATCTTATCCCTCTGACTGCATTAGAAGCTCAAGCTCTTCCTATCGGCCAAGCTTTGGGCATTGGTACATAGACACCTGAAGCCGCTCACCTTTGTCTCTGTTAGATCCGTCCCTCCCAGGTGGGCCTCTGCTGTTTGCTCTCCCTCGTTTAAATCCCTACATTGATCTTCTCCATTAGATCATGGTTGCATTGGAAATTTGAGATACTAATATTCATTCAGTGCCTACTTAAAAACCTAGTGGTTTTATGGCTATTTTAATTGTGACTTTAATTTGCTATCTTGTGTGTGTGTGTGTGTGTGTGTTAAGTGCCGTCAAGTTGCTTCCGACTCATGGCGACCCTATGAATGAAAGTCCTCCAAAATGTCCTATCTTTGACAGCCTTGCTCAGATCTTGCAAATTGAAGGCTGTGGCTTCTTTTATTGAGTCAATCCATCTCTTGTTGGGTCTTCCTCTTTTCCTGCTGCCCTCAACATTTCCTAGCATGACTGTCTTTTCCAGTGACTCTTGTCATCTCATGACGTGACCAAAATACGATAGCCTCAGTGTAGTCATTTTAGCTTCTAGGGTCAGTTCAGGCTTGATTTGATCTAGAACCCATTGATTTGGGGGTTTTTTTGCAGTCCACTGAATCCGTAACATTCTCCTCTAACACAACATTTCAAAGGAATCTATGTTCTTCCTATCAGCTCTCTTCACTGTCCAGCTTTCACACCCATACATAGTAATAGGGAATACGATGGCATGAATTAATCTAGTCTTGGTGGCCAGTGACACATCCTTACACTTCAAAATCTTTTCTAGCTCCTTCATGGCTGCCCTTCCCAGTCTCAATCTCCTTCTGATTTCTTGGCTGCAGTCTCCCTTTTGGTTGATGGTGGAGCCAAGGAATAGAAAGTCTTGAACAATTTCAATTTCCTCATTGTCAGCCTTAAAGTTGTGTAATTCTCCTGTAGTCATTACTTTTGTTTGCTTGATGTTCAGATATAGTCCTGCTTTGGCACTTTCTCTTTCAACTTTTAGCAGTAGTCGTTTCAAATCTTCACTATTTTCTGCCAATAATGTAGTGTCATCAGCGTATCTCAAATTATTAATGTTCCTCCCTCCAATTTTCACTCCACCTTCATCTAAATCTAATCCAGCTTTCCTAATTATATGTTCTGCATATAGATTGAAGAGATAGGGAGATAAAATACATCCTTGTCTGACACCTTTGCCAATTGGAAACCATTCTGTTTCTCCATATTCTGTTCTAACTGTGCCCTCTTGTCCAGAGTATAGGTTGCGCATTAAAACAATTAGATGTAGTGGCACACCCATTTCCTTTAAAACCAGCCATAGCTTTTCATGATCCACACAGTCAAAAGCTTTGCTATCTTACAGTATGTATTTAATATTTACTTTTGCCTTAAAAAGCTGAATGTTTTTTTCCCTGTTGACTCTCGATTAATATGGTGGATGGTAGTATCCTTCTATGCCAAGAAGCCAAGATGGTAATCAGGGGCATAATCCTCTGGTGGTCCAAGCCCTATCTGGCTGATGGGTTCCAGAAATGGGACTAGGGGACCCTGCTTGACATTTGCCATAGTATCCCAAAGAGCTCTCGCTTATCCTCTTTGGAATGTTCTGGTGAACTTTGAGAGTCCAAGCGGTGTCACTGCTGGCGTCTGTGTTCAGGTCTCAAATGTGAGGCTCTTTGAAGCATTGGATGGGATCTCTTTCCTGTGTCCTCTCCTTCCTTCAAACAGGAGCCTACCCCAAAGCTGGAAGAAAGACCAAGCCACTATGTTCTATGTTCCTTTGGACTGCACTGTTCAAGGTTAACAGAGATATGGAGAGAGAAAATTTCACAGTACTTAAATTTCCTGCTTAAACATTTCCATTTCTAAAGAGTTCTTGTTTCCTAAAATTAATAGCGAACGGGTGCCTTTGCCAATACAATATTTAGTCTGTTTTGCAGTTTTGAAATTGTAATGAATGCTGTTCTTGTAAGAAGTTGGTTGCCATTTGGGGGCTGTACAGCAACTACAAGTAACAGTGCTGAGACATTCCTGTCTTAGTTAATGTGTTCACTTGTCTGGATAGCTTAGAGCAGTGGTTCCCCCTCCTTTTTGAGCCTGGGGGAATCTTTGGGAATTAAAAATAAGAACATAAGAAAGGCCATGCTGGATCAGACCAAGATCCATCAAGTCCAGCAGTCTGTTCACACAGTGGCCAACCAGATGCCTTTAGGAAGCCCACAAACAAGACGACTGCAGCAGCATCCTGCCTGTTTCACAGCACCTAATTTAATAGGCATGGTCCTTTGATCCTGATTCTGATATAGCATGCTGGGTGTGACTCCAAAATGGCTTCTGCAGGAGGCAAAGGCAAAGACCAGAGGAAGTGCAAGTGGAAGGGAGAAGAGGGATAAATACACTGGGAAGAGGAGTGGGAGAGAATGAAACAAATATTGGTGGCAGCTACCTCTCAAACAAAAGTGTCTTGCCATCCCCACTGAGCAACATCTGGATTAGAAAGCAGGTTTTCTTGGCCAGGTTGGGGCTTAAAATACACATGTAATGTTTTCCTTCTTTCTCTGTCCACAAGAGCTAATCAGAGGTTAAGAAGCAGGCAGAAATGTGGTTCCTAGAGAGGATACAAAAAGGAGGAGAGAAATACCCAAGTTCTCCAACCTCCTCCTTTTGGGATCCAGCTTTGTTTGCAGACGTGCTGGAGGATATAGGCTCAAGAAGCTGGGGGATCCTGGAGGGGTTTAGAGTGGCAGGGTGCGGAAGGGGGCAAAATCCCTTATGCTGGGCAGCCTTGGCCATAATTAGGACATAGAGAATAAAACTGATGCTATCCTACTGCTAATATACAAATCTATGGTGAGACTGTTGCGGTTCGGGCCGTTAAGTGCCTACACTCTTAGAAAGGACCCCTTCCTGAGAAGGGATATGTTCTCTTATTCAGTGAGACACCACTAGACCGGAATCAACGGTTCCTAGAAACTTGTTATGGTTCCTAGAACATCTCTTGAACACGCCAATAAATTTATAATACTGGACAAGAGTAGAAGTATAAAAAACACATTTATTTACATTATATAATATATGCTTTTTGGTTGCAAAGCCTTAAAATATCATATAAGGCTAGACATCATTAGTCTTAAACATGTTTATGTAGCAAGTAATCATTCACACTCTCTATGCCTCCATAAAGGAGTATCTTAGTCAGAATATACTCATAAAGTATCCTTAGTGCAATGCACTTTCATTCAGAATAGAAGGTTACAGAAATCCTGTCAAAATATGGTTAATTCTTTGGAGAAAGATTTGGTTAGAAGCATCCTAACTTAAATCATACAAAACATCATATTTCAGTATAGAAGACATACTATACCTTGCTGTGTCATCTGTAGTCCTCTAAGAATCTAAGGTCTTATGAGAACATATGAAGTTATCCCAGAGTATCTGTTTTTTCTAAGTCTTGAATCCTTTAAAGACTTCTATTAATATTCTTAACTGATCATCATTAAGATCAGGCATTGTCTATGTACATGCTATGCATATTCTTTCTAGTTTTAGACAGCAATGCTGAATATATAAATACTATGTGCTAGCTTAAAGCTGTTTAAAGTCTCTTTGGCTGTGCCAATCTGTGTATGCGCTGAACAATGTATCGGCATTGTGCATATCTCACAGAGTAAGAAAATCTCCTTTCCCTTCAGGAACATCTCTGGTCTCTTGCTCTGAGGAGGTTCAGAAGTCCCTCTGTTAAGTAGAGGACCTTCTGACACTATCTCAGAGGTCTAGCTATTAGCCCTGTGTTCAGGATGTTCTTTAGCATTGGTAAGCCAAATAGGTTTAGTTTGTAAGAATCCATAAATCCAATGGACTCTCAGTGTTCCAATATATGGAAAGATCACTGCACTTAGGTTCCCATTCAAAGGATAGGAATTCTAAGGGTCTCTATCCTCTTCTAGGAATAGAGCAGTCTCACAAGAAGACTGTAAGTAAGATATGTTGAAATATCCTTGATACTTCAAGATACCTCAGAGAACTGTGTCCACGCAAGGATCAGAGTCTCAATGTTTTACATCTCAGGCCTCTGAGATGGAGAAATGTTACTTCAGACAGCTGCAGTCTGCCAGCAATAACACTCTGAAGTACTGGCTGTACTGTGGCTTTATTTATACCATTTCTAAACTCATTAAGAGTAAAGAGAAATCCTCTTTCTTATCCGTCAAGAGGGTTACCTTTTATTCCCTTTGTCTGATATGATGAGCAGTGCAATAATGTTTTAGTAGCAGCTGCTCATGTCTTCATGACCATATTTGGACTTCCTTTCCTTTCAGTCCATTACTTAAAGTATAAACACTTATTTCTGAGTTTCATGATCACATTATATACATAATTTTTATACCAACCTCTTCAATAGGACAATACACAATAAATGAGACTACTTAGTAACTATATAACTCATAAAACACAATTATAGTTTACTTTGTCACCTGCAAAGTGACATTGTTTACATTTGTCAATTACATATCCTTGAGCGAGATTACAAAAAGCGTATTACTCATATCTTTGAAAGAACTTTAATGCCTTTGAGCTATAAAAAGCACAGTTTAAGCTATTAATGCATTCTTAGTACATTAAGATATCTTGAGACCTTGAGAAGGGCAAAAGTGTTCTGCTTTTGAGATTCTGACATCTGGCAACTGAGTCAGAAAGGTGATTTTGGTCACATCTTATTGATAGATAAGGAAAGGTGCTCTGCTCGTCCTCTTCAAGGAGAGTGACATAATTAGTTAGCTCTTGATAGAGCTGACCTTGAGAGAATTCTGTCAGCCTGTCAGCATTACACAGACTTTCATTATGCATTACACAAACCTCTGCAGTGGCTCAGTTTGCATGATGTGTTTAAGCTCTATATGGAATTAATTCTGCACATGTTCACAGAATACCATAATTATGTCAGAGACTGTGACAAGACCAACCTTACAGTGTTCTGTACAGTTCTGGTTGCTTCTAGGACTGTGTATTTTTTCAGGTAAATTTCAGGTTCGGGTTAAATGGGCCTGATTTTTTTTTCAAGAGACCCGAAAGGGGGCCTCTGCTTGCCAGCTCCCCTTCTCCTTCAAGGCTCCCACGAAGCCCAGTGAATCTGAGCCAGGGAACAGGGGGGCTGGATCCTGCTTGGGGAAAGGCTTCCAGTGGGGGGGTGTCTCCAGGTTCCCCAGTTGTTCCCCCAAATGTTTCTGGCTCCACAAGCAATCAACCCAAGCCAAGCCAAGCCAATGCAAAGCCCGTCTTGCAGAGTGGGCGGGGGGCTCCCTCTGCCGGCTGTCTCCACCCCGCAGAAACCGAGGCCAGCAAATCCCACTTCCTAGAGGGGCCGCCGGGGAAGCGGGTAGGGGAAAAGCCCATCTCCTTCCTGCCTGCCCAACGTGGGAATCGCGGCCTTTGTCGCTCTCGTCCTGCAGCTCCTTCCGAGTGAGTCAAGGGGGGATCTGGGGAGGGGGGTCGGGGAGGGGGCAAGGCTGGGGAATGTGGGGTGTGGTGGGGGGGAAAAGCCAGGGAGGTCAGAGGCGGGTCCCCAATCCAGGAGAGCCCCCTCTGAAGAGCCTCGGGGGCTTCTCCGTCTTGCGCGCCTCTTCCCCCATCCTCTCTGCAAAGGGATGGGGATGGGGGGGAGAGAGATGCAGCCCCTTCCCTGCATTGCAGAGGCCTCGTGAGTGATCCAGATTTGCAGGGTGGGTGGGTGGGAGGGAGGGAGGAAGGGGCCGGGGAGGGTGTGGGTGGGCCCTCTTATGAGGGGTGGGGGCTGCGAGTCAAGGAAAGGCTGGGTGAAGAGAGAGCTGGATTTGGGGGGGTTGAGTCAGACCCTCGGCAGAGGGGCTGCTTCAAGAGAAGCACGGCGAGAGGGAAGGAATCAGGGACTCCTGGCATTCCATGTGTTTGGGAATGAGGCACATTCAGAAGGGTGGAGGCTGCAGAGGGCAACACCCCCAGCAGAGAGCTCCCCGGGGACCAGAGGAGGCTCTTCCTCCGGAGGAGGGCATTGGTTCTTCCGGTGCCCAAAAAATTCACATTCATTCCTGCATGGGAGATGCTAGAATGTTTCAATCTTTGAGCCCATTGAAACAAAAAGCAGTTTATTTCCTGGCTCGGATGGTGGGAGGACAGGATGCCCCAGAATAGTTTAAGGGGGAAAGTCCACAGTCCTGGAAAGGCACACAAGGGGGGCATTTCCTGCTCCCTCCTTACAGAAAGAAGGTTTGAGTTTTCCAGGGTGCTGCAGGAATGGCTGGGAGGGATCTGGTGAGCTGAAAGGGGCTTTTGGGAGAGGGGAGAAAGTTAGGGCCAGGTTCTGCTTGTACTCCTCTCTTTAACTTCCTAGATTTCTCTGTATGAGTGTATGCGACATTGACTTGGATGAAAAAGACATAAACACTTTTAATTAGAAATCTATTGATTCTGTCTTTATTTAAAGGTCACAGTTACGGGCTCTGGTAGACAAAGGTTGCGATACCGCTATAAAAATAAATATTGTAATTTGCCATCTTGCTTTCTAATTTCCCCAAGTTGAAGGGCAATTTGGCTAACAAGTTACCACAGGAGCTGCAAGCCCAAGGTCGTTGAAACCTGTAAACTGGAAAATATAGCACTATGCGTAAGGAGATGTTTCAACTGTGGATCTACAGATCACTTGAAAAAATTTTGTACGGCAAATAAAAAAAGGCAGAGGAGGGAAGAAATCTTCATTTAACTACAACCAGCAAGCAACATTGGTGAGATTGGCAGCAGACAACAAGCAAGAGACATGGATTATTGACCCTGGTGCTTCAACTATTTTTGTCAATGATAAGAAACTTTTAATGAACTCACAGCAATCGTCTTTAGGACATGTAAGTTTAGCAGATGGACGTTCTACAACTGTCACATGCCAAGGGAGTGTGAAGTTTGAATGTTTGAACTATTGTTTTGTTAATGTTCTCTGTGTACCCTCTCTTGAGACCAACTTGCTTAGTATAAGTGTGCTAGATGCAGCTGGGTTCAGTGTAATGTTTAAGGATAAGAGCTGCAATATTCTTAAAGAGAACAAGGTGATGGCAGTTGGAAAACTGACGAACAGTGTATATGTGCTTGAGAACAGGTCAGTGAAAGCACAAGCTGTTGTTAATGAGAGTCCACATCACAAATGTATCCATTTATTACATCGCCGATTAGCACATGTAAGCTGGGGCACCTTAAATAAAACTCTTGCCCTGTTAGGCAAAGAGAAGGTGGAAGGGTGTAAGTCATATCTAGACTGTGATGTGTGTAAACAGAGCAAATCAAAAGCACATCCAGTGGCAAAGAACCACACCGTACACACCAATTTAGTGGGTCCGTTCCCAAATAGCTTATCTAAAAAAAGTTTTTTACTTGTATTGGTTGATGATGCCACAAGGTTTTCATGGGTGTACTCACTAGTAAAGAAGTCAGAGGTGTGTGAAACAATAAAAATGTGGGCAAAGAATGTGCAAAGACAAATAGGGCACAGTATTTGTAAAATCCAAAGTGATTTTGGTGGTGGTGAGTACATGTCTAGTGAATTGGCTAAATGGTTCAAGATCCAAGGAATAGAGCATAGAGTTGCAAATGTGGCCATGCCACAGGAGAATGGAGTGGCGGAAAGAAAGGCTGGAATTCTACAAACAATGATTAAATCAATGTTAGCAGATGCAGAAATGTCTATGGTGTTTTGGGCAGAAGCAGCCAAAAATGCTTGCTATATATTGAACAGAGTTTGGACCAGTGCAACAAATAATATCCCCTATAAAGCCTTGTATGGGAAAAATCCAAGTTTGGATCACATCAGAATTTTGGGTACCAAGGCATGCCTAAATATTCCATTGAAGCAACGTAGAAAAGGTGGTGCCAAGGCTAAGAAATTAACGTTCTTGGGATATCAGACAGGAATGAAAGCTTACAGATTTGCTGATAATTACAATGCGCTGAGTTTTAGTCGTTCAGCTGATTTCTGTGAGGATGCCAACTGGACCAAGATACATGCAAATGAATTACCATCTACTGTGTTATTGCCTATGCATAGTGAAACAGATAATATGCCAGAGGTAAAACAGGAGGTATATTCTGAGAGTGTACAAAGTACAGACCTAAGCACAGATCAGAGGGAAGTACCTAGAGTATCCTCTAGATCAACTAAAGGTATCCCACCTCAGAGGTATGGCGTGGTAGCAAATCATGTGTTTGTAATGGTGCCAAATAATTACAATGAGGTGTTAACATTGGATACTGAATTTAAAAAAATGCTTGGCTAAAAGTTGTGGAGGTGGAATATAACTCATTGGTGTCTAACAAAGTGTTTTCTTTATCTGAGTTGCCAACAGATAGAAAGGCAATAGGATGTCGTTGGTTGTATAAGCTTAAAAACCTGCCAGATGGAAATGTTAAATGTAAGGCAAGACTTGTAGTGAGGGGTTTTTCGCAAATTGAAGGGCAGGATTATTATGAGTCGTATGCACCCACAATACGCATGGAGACGATTCGAATAGCATTGACCAAGGCAGGAGCAGAAGGAATGTTTGTGAATCATTTCGATTTTGACACAGCTTATTTAAATGCACCCATAGAGGAAGAGCTGTATCTAGAGCAGATTCCAGGGTTCAAATGTCAGAATACTCAAACAGTGCTGAGATTGCACAAGGCATTGTATGGTTTAAAACAATCAGGACTTGCTTGGAACATATGTCTGCAAGATGCTTTGACACGGAAAGGATTTAAACAGAGTGTGTCAGATCCTTGTCTGTACAGTATAGAAATATGTAATCAAACCTGTTATTTACTTGTTTTTGTTGATGATGTGTGTCTAATCCATACCAAGGAACAATTGAAATGGTTTGAGAAAATTATACAGGAGACATTTAAAATGAAGCATCCGGGGCCAATTCAAAACTACCTGGGAGTGCATGTAACCAGAAATGCAAATGGTTGGTTTGAATTGAACCAAGAAACAAAAATCAAGGAATTACTGACCAAATATGGCATGAGTGAAGCTCATAAAGTGACAACCCCAATGACAACTAGCTATAACAGAGAGCCAGATGGTGAATTGTTCCAACAAAAGCAATTATATCAATCATTAGTAGGGTCACTACTGTATATATGTTGTTGGACAAGGCCTGATATATGTATAGCTATACACTGGTTCAAAATATTGTCGAAGGCTTTCACGGTCAGAGTTCATCGGTTCTTATAGGCTATCTGGGCTGTGTGACCGTGGTCTTGGTATTTTCTTTCCTGACGTTTCACCAGCAGCTGTGGCAGGCATCTTCAGAGGAGTAACACTGAAGGACAGTGTCTCTCTGACACTGTCCTTCAGTGTTATTCCTCTGAAGATTCCTGCCACAGCTGCTGGCGAAACGTCAGGAAAGAAAATACCAAGACCCCAGTTACACAGCCTGGATAATCTACAAGAACCAATATACACTGGTTGTGTAGAAAACTAGCTTGTCCTTACCAAAAGGACTGGGTAGCGGCGAAAAGAGTTCTCCGATATTTAAAGGGGACAATGTCACATAAACTGATGCTGAAGGCAGATAAAGAAACAGCATTAAAAGGTTACAGTGATTTGGGGAGAATACATTGATGGGAAATCAAGATCAGAGTGTGGACTGTATATATTGGGAGCATTGGTACAATGGAAGTCTATCAAACAGACTCATGTGGCCACAAGTTCGTGTGAAGCAGAGTATTCAGCTTTGAGTGACTACATAATTTAAACTGAATGGTGTATGCAATTGCTAAATGATTTAAATGTGAACTATAAAATACCAATACTGATAATGTGTGATAACACTGCAGCACAGCAGTTAGCACAGGATCAAGATGTGCGTACCAGAAGTAAACACATTAACATAAGATATCAAAATGTGCGTGATGCTGTGAGCAAAGCGTTTGTAACTTTGCAGCATTATAACACTGATAAAAATGTAGCAGATATTTTTACCAAATGTTTATCTGCTGAGAGGTTTCAGTTCCTGAGAAAAGAACTATGTATGTCAAACTTTGACTAGGGAGGCATGACAGCATGTAAATATGTGTAACTAGTCAGCAGTTTGAACAATAGACTGATCTAGTTGACAGCTAGTGTCATGTGACTAAGCCAGCCTGGACCGGCTTGAATGGCCTGTAAAGGGAACTTCCAGTATAACTCACAGTGACACAGCAAATGTATGTGATTGGTCAACTGTATGACTGTAAATATACGTGCATGAAATACGTGCAGATGTGTAGTGGTGGAATTGTTGATGTATGGCGGAGCAATTTGTCGGGGAAAACTGCATTCTGGACTGTGTAAATACTGTAAATAAATTGTACATAGCAGTACTGGTGTGGACTGAATTGCTGCCAGGTATACTCCTGCATTCCAGCTCAGCTGCACACATCAGCCCACTCACCAAACCTGTGGAGCTCCTGGAGCTCTTCACTGTCATCCTTGGTGTTCACCATTCTGAATAATTTTGTGTCATCTGCAATCTTGGCTACTACTCTGCTCACCCCAGTACTGATCCTTGTGGGACCCCCACTGTTGACTTCCCTTCATTGCGAGAAGTGTCCATTGATTCCTACTCTTTGCTTTCTGTCATTTTACCGATTTTTAAAACATAAGAGCCCCCCTCTCTAATCCCATGACTGCCATGACATTCTATTGGATGGCCTTTATGCTCCCCCCACAAATCCTGTAGTAGTGAATTTCCTGCAATATACAGGGGGTTGGACTAGGTGACCCTGATGGTCCCTTCCAACTCTATGATTCTATTCTATTCTACCCCACCCTCAGATTTTGATGCATGTTGACCATTCCATGCTGATTTAAGAGTAGCAGTTCTCCTACTAAGGGGTTTCAGACCGATAGCTGAATTACAACTCATAATGAAGCTCAAGACAATGTGTCCTGGACTGAATAGAGAGCTGGGATTCCTGTCTGATTACCAATGCTAATTTCTCCTCGCCTACTACCTCTCTACATTATCACACCTAATCCAATCACACCTGCTAATGTCATTTACTTGCTTTGGACATCTGCATTGTCATTGTGTGTCTAATTCACTCTTCTCTGCTTAAGGAGAGATGGGGTCACAGTCTAGCTGTAACTGAAGACATTAGCTGTGGCTAATGAAGGCTCATAAAAAGTGCAAGCACCAGGTAATTCCTGACTCATGGGGTGACATCACATCCCAGCATTTACTAGGCACTTTTTAAATTGGGTGGTTTGCCAGTGCCTTCCCCAGTCATCTTCCTTTTACCTCCAGCAAGCTGGGTACTCCTATTGAAGGCTCATACCCTGCCAGAAATTTTGTTAGTCTTTAAGGTGCTACTGGACTCTTGCTCTTTTCTACTGATATGGACAGACTAACATAGTATGCATGAAGCACTCTTGAGGGGACAACAGGAGAGAAAGGTATCTTAACAAATGGAAGAGTGCCCTAGATAGGAGGAAGGTGCATGGAAGAATGTGACCCATAGGAGCAGGAAAACCAGGAGTCATTCTGATCCTCTGTTGCTAAGCAATCAGTTCCAGGATCTCCCCATAGATATTGATTCTGGACCACTGGCACAAGGGCTACTCCCCCAACCTCCCCAAAGCTTGAAAGAAATTTCTCAAACTCCATTGAATGAGAGGGCTCGAGCTTCCGCTCCCCTCACTATTCTCTATAATGCAAAAAGCACCATTTAAAATTTAAAAAGCCTTTAAAAGGCTTTTTTAAAGTTTTCGGCACCAGGGAAACGGGTTAGGAGGCGCCGCAGCATTCCCCCCCACTAAAAGCTCAGGAATGCACTGAGCAGTTCCTCAGTGGAACAGTCTTCCTCGGGAGGTGATAAGCTCTCCTTCCTTGCAGGTTTTTAAGCAGAGGTTAGATGGCCATCTGTCAGCAGTGTTGATTCTATGACCATGAGAGGGTGGGCATCTTGGCCATCTTCTGGACATGGAGTAGGGGTCACTGGGGATGTTGGGGGGGGGAGGTAGTAATTAATTTCCTGCATTGTGTAGGGGGTTGGACTAGATGTCCCTTGTGGCCCTTTCCAACCCCACTCTATGGCTACCCATCGTGATTTACTTCCCAAGATAACACAAGGGTACCAACCTGGTACCAGGAAGACCCATAGTAACAGGATGTGGATCAGTGCTGGAACCTCTAGCTATGTATTTGGACCTGTTTTTAAAACCTTTGATCCATACCACCAGCTTATATCTTAGGGACACCATGGATTTTTTGAACCACATAAATAAGATACAATTACATAACGAAGAGATTATGTTTGTCACCAGGGATGTGGTTTCCCTGTACACTAATATTCCACAGGACGAGGGTATCGAAATATTACGAGAGAGACTAGATAGGAGAGATTATTTGGATCCATCCACAACATTCAGTTTTTTCGTCAGAATGAGAACATCTTTTGAAAATATACTGTCCTATACAAAAGGTAACTCGATGATGTATTCCTCATTTGGAGAGGCTCTGAAGAACTACTCCACCAATTTGGCCAGTATATCAATACTACACTCGATACTATTAAGTCTGAATTGCAACTTGATAAAGCCAGTCTGAATTTTTTAACGTACTGTTTAGAAGATCAGGCACAGCAATACAGACTGATATGTATAGGAAGTCAACAGGTGTCAACTCATTTTTAGCAGGCGATAGTTTTCATCCTCACCACCTAAAACGAAACCTGCCATATTCACAATAAATACTGAGCTACCACTGCAGTCTGGAAGCAGATTTCTGTAAACAGGCTCACATTCTAACAAGGCAATTATTTGCTAGGGATTCGTCAAACAGGCCTTTTACAAGGCTCCAAACACCTCAAGATCATCATTATTAACTCCCAAGGGGGAGACAGAACACTGATAGAATGGTGATCTTGCTTACATACAACAGAACATACATTCAAGCAAGGGGCATAATATAGAAACAGTGGCACCTTTTATCTGGGGTCCCCAGTGTTGTGCCCTGCCCCATTTGCATTCAGGTGAGCTAGAAATCTCAGAAGTATGCTGGTCTGAAGCAGATTGAGTGATTCTGCTGCAGAAAACAGAACTATTCCGAAAGGAAATTTCCTGTGTGGTCACTGCTCTGGGTATGCGCTCTCTGCAAAAACAAACTTTTCATAACTCATCCAAGGACAGAACTGTTCCCTTCAATACTCTAGTAAATTGTAATTCTAAAGGCATTATCTATGTGGTGCCCTTAGAAACTTGTGGTGGTCTGCTAAAGGTATCTTTTGTATTTCTGCATTGTTGATGAAAAAGCCTCAGATGGAGATATTTCCCCTCAACCCCTTCCCCCTGTTGCTTAGCTGATGCACACATTCCACTGGGTCAGGGGTCGGCAAAGTGAGGCTCCCGAGCCGCAAGTGGCTCTTTGGGCCCGAGTGCGGCTCTTCCCACATGCGGGCTCGCAGGTCGCGAATGTCGGTCCAGACGGGGTGGGGTGGGTGCGGGGGAACGAGACGAATACCAGCATGGCAGTACCAAAAGGGGGCGGGAGAGAGTCTGCGCAGGAGGCTCTCGCGTGACGAAGCAGCGACCGCGTGCCGCTGATGCTGGTGGGCCTGCTGTGGGGATTGGGTTTTTTTTAATCAGCGGAGGGAGCGGCCGCCGTGTCGATATTTGTACGGTAAGCCCAAGTTTTCTTTTAGGATTGGGAGGGGTTGTGACAGAGTGTCCCAGCCTCTAATTCGCATTGCGCCAAAGGACGCGCGTCGCCCGGACGAGGAAGCCCCGCGCGGCACCTTTCTCTCCACTCTTGAGGCTGCCCGGAGGGGAGGGGGAGGCAGAGAGCGAGCTGCCTCCTTCCTCTCGGGCTGGCAAGGGGAGTGCCAGAGCGCGGCACTCCCTGCAGTGTAGAGGGGGGCTTGCCAACGACGGAGGGGCCTAAGCCCCGAGGCGCCCTCCCTGGCCCCGCCTTTCTCTCCACTCTTGAGGCCACCCGCAGGCCTTCCACCCTCTACATTGAACAAACTGGCCAGTCACTGCAACAAAGATTGAATGGACATAAGTCCATCAGAAACCACAACACTGAGAAACCAGGTTGGGGTTTTTTTTTTTTTTAACCTTTCTGGACAGTCAGTTGCTGATTTAAGAGTCACGGTTCTCCTCCAGAGGGGTTTCAGAGGGCGATTAGAAAGAGAGAGAGCTGAATTGCAACTAATAATGAAGCACAAGGCAATGCATCCTGGGTTGAATAGAGAGCTGGGACTCCTGTCTCCTTAGAGCAGTGGTTCCCAACCTTTTTTTGACCAGGGACCACTAGGACTTTTTTGTTCGGTGCAGGGACCCCAAGGTTCAAAATAAAAATTCTGAGAATTTGAAAACAAACTTTAATCATAACTGTTAGTTAAACATTAAACTTAGAATAATATTTGAATGTATATATTTATAATAGAGAACTTTTAATTGAAAATATTAATTTATTATGGGTTTATAACTTTGTTTCGTGGACCTTAATTTAGTTCTCGCGGACCCCTGGGGGTCCATGGACCCCTGGTTGGGAACCAGTGCCTTAGAGGCTCCAGGAAGCCTGGTGAATCTGTGTCAGGGAACAGGTGGGCTGCATCTTGCTCGGGGAGGGGCTTCAAAGGAGGGGGGGGAGAGAGAAAGGGCCACAGCTTCTCTGGCCAGAGGTAATTCAAGGCTGTGGGGGCGGGGAAGTGGAGTCTGCCCCTTCCCCCAGATGCTTCTCTGCCCCTCCCGGTCCTCCTGGCCCCGCCGCTCTCTCTCTCTCTCTCTCCCCCCCCCCCCCCCGAGCAACTGCAAAGTCTGCAGTCTGGGGTTTGTATCCTCAGCCAAGGAGACCACAGAAGGGCAGCGAGCGCGGAATCCTAGAGCGGCCACTTCCTGTCCTTCCCGCCGTCCGCCCGCGGGACGGCGGCCGTTGTGGGGGTTCTGAGGCCGGAAAACGGCCGCTCCTGCCGAGTGAGTCAAGGGGGGTCCCGAGGGTGGGGAGGGGGGGCGGGAAGCGAGGTCAGAAGTGGGTGGGTCCCAATCCTGGAAGGAGAGCCCCCCCCGGGGGAACGGCTCCCTCCGGCTCTCCTCTTCCCTCCCTCCTTTCTGCATAAGGCTGGAAGGGGGGGCGGGGGGGGAGATGCAGCCCCTTCCCTGCATCGATTGATCCAGGTTTGCAGGCTGGGGGGGAGGGAGGAGCGCAGAGTCTGGGGGGGTCCGGGGTGGGGGGGGCTTTTGATTCCTTTGGGGGGGGTGTCACCGAGCCAAGGAAAGGCAGGGTGAGGAGGGGGGCTGTGTTGGGAGGGCGACTGTTTGGAGTCAGACCCTCCCCCCCCCACAAGCAGGTTCTTTCCAGGCGAGGGGCTGTTTCGAGAGGGGGGGGGAGGATGTGAAAGAGACCCCTGGCATGTAAAGGAGGCGCGTTCAGACGGGGCCGAGTCTGCAGAGGACGTCCCGGAGGGCAAAGCCCCGAGCAGAGAGCAGAGAGGGGACAAGAGGAGGGAAGTGTATTTCCTGGCTCAGTTGGGGGGGGGGGGAAGTGTCCACAGTCCTAGAGGGACACATGAGTGTCCGGGGGGGGGCGTTTCCTGCTCCCTCCCTACAGAAGGAAGGCTTGAATCTTCCGGGCTGCTGCAGGAATGTGTGGGAGGGGTCTGGTGAGGTGAAAGGGGCTTTTTGGAAGGGGAGGAATGTAGGTTCAGACACTGTCTATGCAAGACCCAAAGCATTGAGAAAGGAAGGGGGGAGCAGTGAACTGGGAGCCCCCCCCCCCCATTCTCACACCCCATAGTCTAGTTTTAGCTCCTGATTTGTGGCCATGGTCATGATGTGTAATTTGGTAGTAAATCTGGAATGATTCGATGAAAAAACAGCGAGGATTCATGTAAAGAGAAAAATCACATGATTTCATGAGGTTCAGTTTTAAATTAATCTACATCCCACTTTTACCCAGCCCCCTTTTGCGCCCAACTTCAACGGAGCTGCAGCATTTCGGTAATCTTTTTGGTCCAATTCCTGTCTGTAGGGCACCCAAAAGGGTTGCGGGGGGGGGGGGGGAATCCTAGGTGTGCAGAAGTGGGTCCTGGGCATACATTTCACCCTCCAGGAGCCATGGAAGATGGAAAGCCACAGAGCATTATTTTGGGGGGAAAGGACAAAGGAGGAGGGGGTGTGGAGACGGACACCCCCTCCCAGTCAATGATATGAGCTTTTCAGGGCTCTGCCCCTTCGTCTCCACATCAGCTCTGCAGATGGATTTTTTAGGATCTGCTCCTAAAGAGACTGACTCCCCCCCCCACACACAAAAGGATGCTTTGTGACAAAGGCGGCAGAGACCCTTATTGTCCACTGTGAGGGGGGCTCAAGAGTTGGGGTACTCCACATAGGGAGAAAAGGCACACTCCTCCCCCTCCCCACTCCACAGTGCCATTCTCTGAGATGGCTGAACCAGATGGGTTACCCCGTGAACGCCGTGGCAGCCCTGTTGAGCTCCTCAAGCATCTCTGATGGCGGCTCGGCTGAAGACCAGTCCAGCCTCCCCTGGTGTGAGCACTGCTCCTGATGGAAAGGAAAGGAAGCTTTTAACAATTTCTCTGCAGCACTGAAAGGGTTGAATGGACAGGAGCCTTTTGCTAAAGAGGCCAAACAAGTCGTGGGGGAGAGGAAAAGATGAAAGGGTTTTTTTCCTGTGGGGGTGGGAAGGTTTGCTGCACAAGGGAAAAGTCCTGCAGCCAGATCCTGGGAGGTTTACTTAGAAGTAAGTTGTTGAGGGATAAGCTTTTACATCTTGTTAGGGAGGACGGCTGGGATCTTTCTCAGCCAGGGTGCTCACGGGGTTGCCAATTCCCAGAGGGCAAATCCCTGGACGTTTGGGGGTGGATGCTGAGAAAGGCTGGGTTTGGAGCTGGGGGCGGCTCAGTGGGTTATAATGCTATTGAGTCCACCCTCCATTGCAGCCATTTTCTCCAGGGGGAACTGATCTCTGTCACCCCGTGCTAATTTTGGGGAAATGTCACGTTCCATTTGGAGGTTGACTACCCAGTTAAGGCACCAGTTTTGCTCAACTGTCCAAGTAGAGATTGGGGTTTTTATTTAGGAGCTGGCTATTGTCAGCATCTTTCAGCACAACAAAAGTTAAATGTATGGAACTGGCATTCTATTGCAGGTCATTTTAATTCTGCAAAAATCAGCAACCACACAACAGGCCTGGAGATCAGCTGTAATAGCAGGAGATCTCCAGCTAGTACCTGGAGGTTTAACACAAATATTCACCTATGCTGTACACAGAACGTTCAATCTAAACATCAGCACTCTGGCTCAGTACTATTGCACCAGTTATGCAATACTAGAAAAAGCTATTAGAAACATAATACATAGAAAAACAATGAGTGCAATAAACACAAATCTACAACAGACATACAAAGATCAAAAACCTTACGAAAGTAGAACAATATATATAGGGAAGTATTTTAGATTTGTGTTCATTGCACTCATTGTGTTTCTATGTTTATGATGTTTCAAATAGCTTTTGCTAGTATTGCATAAATGGTTTAATAGTACTGAGCTGGAGTGCTGTTGTTTAGGTTGAAAGTACCTGGAGGTTGGCAACAGTAGAGGAGATAAATTCAAAGATGCCGTTCCTCACATTGATTACATTATTCGTATCCCAGCTTTTTTGCTTTAGAGGGACTCAAGGAGGCTCAGAAGAAAAGGCAGACAAAACTCGGCTGAGCTCTTCAATCTTGCGAATAAACAGAGTCTGCACATGAAGGGCAGCATAGCTCTGAAAACCAGTTGCTAGGGGCCAGGAATAGTGGGCAAATGTGTTTGGTGCTGATGCTTAGCAGGGCATCAGATGGGCCACTACAAGAAATAGGATGCCGGAATAGCCCAGCACCTTTGGGGAGGGGCTTGGTTGGATGTGACGTCACATTGATATTGCTTCTGGCCGAAAACCTGGATGTGACATTAGTGGGTCAGATGCTCTGGACACTTATTGACATTATCCTGAGTTTCCAGATGTGCTCAATTCACATGTAGTTGTTTTGCTGGATGCGTCAGTGAGGTGCCATGCTACGTCATTTCCGCCTCCCTCTTTTCCTCCCACCTCCCATTTTCCTCGGGCATGTGCAATGGCCCTAGCTGGTGGGAGAAAAGCCTGCCTGGGCCTTTGGTCTGATCCGGCAGAAATGCTGTCTTGCTTTAGAGCTCCAGCATTCCCAGAACAAGTTTCAAGTATCAAGGGAGTCTGAAACGTATGAGCAGCATTTAGAGTCCCCCAAGGCTAATTTACAGCCCCCTTGTGCTTTTCTAATTTACAGCCCCCTCTCCCACAACTTATTACAAAGTGTTACAATTTTTTTGAGCACGCATAGGGCTCGCAGCCCTAGGAACGTGTGTGTGCGTGTGTGTGTGTGTGTGAGAGAGAGAGAGAGAGAGAAGCACGATTCACGCGAGTAAACAAAACGAAGTTGAGGATAATACCCTTTCTTCCACTTTTCTCTCCCTTGCAGGCAGTGAAGAGACACTGTTGATCCATTCTCTTTGCGGAGGTGTGGAAACAGCTGCTGAACCTCCAGTCCAGGTAGGGGAGATGAACGGGGGGCAGCTGGGTACCCCCTCCTTTCTGAGGGTGGCTTTTCTCCTGCAATTGTTGTTAAGGGGCTCAGGCAAGAGGCTCTGAACTCCACTACTGTTACACATGCCAAGATCTCCATCCTGGACTCTCCCAGAACACACACCTCCTTCCAGAGTGTCACCTGGTGCCTGGCATGATCTCTGACGAGGGAATCTGCTTTTTCTTTCAGACCCCGGTTTCCTTTGAGAAGGTAGCTGTGTATTTCACCCAGGCAGAGTGGGCCCTGGTGGATCCGGACCAAAGAGCGCTCCACAGGGAAGTCATGCTGGAGAACTACGGGAGCTTAATGGCCTCTCTGGGTAAGGAACTTTCATAGGTGCTGGAGGAGCAAATTGCTGCCAATACAATTGTGCCACTGGGCTATTGTGGGAATTAAAATTCAGTGACAAAATTTGAACAGCAATACGTTTGTTCCTTTTTTGGGGGAGCCTCGAGATAGTGGGGTGGCAGCGAAAGCAATATGCAGCATGGTCAGATAGAGGGGCCTAAACAGCCTGGCTGGCCCAGGGACAAGTATAATAATAGTATTAATAAGCTTTTATTTATATCCTTCTCTCCCCCGGCAAAGCGGGGATCAGGGCAGTTAACGTCAAGTTTAAATTCATTAAAATACAATCCAACATAAAGGATATTAAAACAGTTTAAATACCGCTGAGTTGAAGATCATCAAAATTAAATGGCGCCAATATAATTCCTTGTAGGGAGAGCTGTTTCTACAGTGGCTACTGTTGAACTTAATATAAGAACATAATAAAAGCCATGTTGGATCAGACCAAGGCCCATCAAGTCCAGCATTCTATGCCAGCCAGGTGCCTCTAGGAAGCACCCAAACAAGACAACTGCAGCAGCACCATCCTGCCTGAGTTCCACAGCACCTAATATAATAGGCATGCTCCTCTGATACTAGAGAGAATAGGTATGCATCATGACTAGTATCCATTTTAACTAGCAGCCATGAATACCCCTCTCCTCCTCCTCCTTCCAAGTTGGCAGCCATCACCACATCCTGGAGCAGGTAGTTCCACAATTTAACTATGTATTGTGTGAAGAAATACTTCCTTTTATCAGTTTTGAATCTCACCCTCCCGCTTAGTATTATGAGAGAGAGAGAAAAGCTTCTCCCTGTCCACTCTCTCCAAACCATGCATACTTTTATAGACCTCTATCAAGTCTCCCTTAGCAGCCTTCTTTCCAAGCTAAAAAGCCCTAAGCATTTTAACCACTCCTCAAAGGGCAGTTGCTCTAGTCCTCTAATCATTTTAGTTGCTCTTTTCTGCATTTTAATGCCAGTACCTCGGGGGTGGGGGGTGGAAATGAGTGGACAGAACAAATAAATAAAGCACTACACTTGATGATGCCGGGCTTCTTTCTTGGACCCCAGTTGGGCTTAGTAGAACACAAGGGTGGCTGTGTTCTGTGAGAAGGAACGCTTAACGATCAATTACGCAAAAACAAAAGTGATGGCCTTTGATAAACATCCCATTTATAGGAAGTGGAGCATAAATGGACAAAGGCTGGAACGGGTGACTTGATTTAAATACTTAGGAATTATAATTCAGGACTCCAACACTAGGTCTGCCCACAACACCTATATTGCAAATCTTGGTGAGAGATCTGCCCCCTCTGTAATTAGTTGACTTCGGACAAAGGGGCACATTATGTGCCGGCCACCCTTAAGCTTTTTCAGGCAAAAACACGAGATCACTGACATTTTTGTCATCCTATCACTCTTGCACCAGGAGCCTTTATTTGCTAGAAATAAACAGCTATAGGAGGGCTTTCACATTGGCTAAGTGCTCAGCCTTACCGTCTGAATCATAGAATCATAGAGTTGGAAGGGACCACCAGGGTCATCTAGTCCAACCCCCTGCACAATGCAGGAAATTCACAATTTCCTCAGGAGCAAAATACTGTGTGTCTGCAGTGAAGGTAGGATGTCTTAGAGTAATCTCTATGAATTACATAGAGCAAATTACAGTAGTCTAGCTGTGGATCACCATAGCTAGGTCAGTTTGAGGCAAGTAGGCGACAAGCTGTTAGACCTGGAGAGGACAAGGTTGTGGGGGAGGGGAAGGAATGTGATTTGTAAGCCATTGTGTGAGACTAGTGTGTTAAAAGCAGGGTATAAAAACCTATATAATCATCAACAGAAGAGAATCAGAAGAGCTTCATGACAAGTCAAACATGAACAGTGGGGGAATGATTCTTTGTCACTTTATGAGGGAAAAGTACATGTGGGGAGTATGGGGAGTGGAGGGGTAGGCAGAATATAAAAGCTACTCACTTGGGGGACCTAGCTGGGGATAAGGTTTGACTAGTGGAAATTTTTGGGAGGGGAATGAAGGTCTGATACAGGAAATTCACACCCTTTAATGAGCAGTGCCTTTTGGGTGGCTCGGTGTTTTGTTAAGTGCTGACTGGATATCTTTCTTTTTTCCAGCAGCATATATGGAGGAGAGGGCTGGGGCATTCCAGGGGTTGTCTTTGAGAAAAGCCAACAATGATGACTCCCAAAGAAACTTTGGGGATGGAGATGCACCACAGAGGCAGGAGGGAAGCCATGCAGGCCAGAGGAGGGATAAGCCCATTATGTCCCAAGGTAGAGGCTTTCATGAAATCCCAGTCCAAGAAGAAAGGTCAACCAAAACAAGAAGGAACAAAGGCCTTTGTGCTAACCAGAGAAACCGCTCCAGGGAAAATGAAAATGAAAGTGTGGTCTTTGGAAAAACCTTCAATAAGAACCTGAGTGTTATTTCTAAGAGAAATTCCCTCAGGAGAGAAACCCTATGATTGCGTGGAATGAAGAAAGACCGTCAGTCGGAAATCAGCCTTTACTTCACATCCTACATTTCACTCCGGTGAGGAGTTATATACATTGTTAGACTGCAAACCAAGTCTTTCTGATGCAGCAGGCTTTCATGTCCCTTTAAAGTATCTATTAATGTACCCTTCAATGTACAGCAGGAAAAAGCCGCTGAAATGTTTTGCATGTGGATGCTCAGACCTCCTTGTGTGGGTGCTAACAGGATCTCTTTTCATTCCAGCAGGGGATGATCACTGGAATGAGGGTGATGAGGAAGTGCATCAGCTACTGCCAGATAAAGTGAAGAAACAATTTGAATGCTCAGAGTGTGGAAAGAGATTCAGTCAAACTGGCCATCTAAACAGGCATCTAAGAAAACACACAGGAGAGAAACCTTTTGAATGCTCAGAGTGTGGAAAGAGATTCAGTTTCGGTGACAAACTTCAAAGACATTTCAGAATCCACACAGGGGAGAAACCTTTTGAGTGCTCAGAGTGTGGAAAGCGATTCAGTCAGAGTAGCCATCTTCATATACATCAAACAACCCACAAAGAGGAGAAACCTTTTGAATGCTCAGAGTGTGGAAAGCGATTCAGTCGCAGAGGCGATCTTCAAGAGCATCAAAGAACCCACACAGGGGAGAAACCTTTTGAATGCTCGCAGTGTGGAAAGAGATTCAGTCGCAGTGGCACTCTTCTACGGCATGAAAGAACCCACACTGGGGAGAAGCCTTTTGAATGCTCTGAGTGTGGAAAGAGATTCAGTTACACTGGCACTCTTCAACAGCATCAAAGAAACCACACAGAGGAGAAACCTTTTGAATGCTTTGAGTGCGGAAGGAGATTCAATCGCACTTTCGATCTTCAAGAGCATCAAAGAACCCACACTGGGGAGAAACCTTTTGAATGCTCGGAATGTGGAAAGAGATTCAGTCTGAGTGGCAGTCTTCGAATGCATTTCAAAACCCACACTGAGGAGAAACCTTTTGAATGCTCAGTGTGTGGGAAAAAATTCAGTTTCAGTAGCAATCTTCAAAGCCATGTCAGAACCCACACTGGGGAGAAACCTTTTGAATGCTCAGTGTGTGGAAAGAAATTCAGTTTCAGTAGCAATCTTCAAAGCCATGTCAGAACCCATACAGGGGAAAAACCTTTTGAATGCTCAGAGTGTGGAAAAAGATTCAATAGCAGTGGCACTCTTCAAGAGCATCAAAGAACCCACACAGGGGAGAAACCATTTGAGTGCTCAGAGTGTGGAAGAAGATTCAATCACAGTAGCCACCTTCAAAGGCATCTAAGAACACACACAGGAGAGAAAAGTTTTGAATGCTCATAGTGTGGAAAGAGATTCCATCGCAGTGGCACTCGTCAAGAGCATCAAATAACCGATACAGGGAAGAAACCTTTTCTCAAGATTTTGGGATTTTTCCTTTCCCCAAGATTGTAAATTCCAAGATTACATGGTCACTACTACCAAGGGTGCCTATTTCTTTAAGGTCATCAACCAGTTCATCCCTGTTGGTGAGAATCAAGTCCAAAATAGCAGACCCCCTTGTTTCCCTCTCCCCTTTCTTAAAAATGAAGTTGTCACCAAGACAAGTCAGGAATTTATTGGATTTTGCATTTTTAGTAGACTTGGACTTCCAACAGATATCCGGGTAATTGAAATCTACCATGGCCACTGTGTCCCATCTCTTTGAGAACTTTGTAATCTGGCCTAGCCGTGTCTCATCCAAGTCCTCTGCCTGTTTTGTTAGTCGATAGCAGACCCCCACCATAATATCACTCTTATTTCTTAATCCTTCCATGCTCAGATTCATGTATTTCTTCACAAGTATGCACATCCTTGACATATAATGTTACTCCTTCCTCTTCTTTATTTGTCTATCCCTTTTAAACCTTTCAATCCTAATATTCCAGTTGTGAGTGACATCCCACCGAGTTTCAGTAATGCCTATTAGGTCGAAATCCCCTTCTTGTATTAGGGCTCTGAGTTTCTCCTGCTTGTTTCCCATACTCTGCACATTAGTGTAGAGAGACTGGAATCCGTGGTTTATGTGCTCCCAGGTTTTCGTTTATGTAAGTGCCCGCAAGATCATGTTTCCTCACATACATGTCATTCCCTAAAAACCTTTATTGTTGTTGTTGTTGTTATTAATAATGTTGGGTTTTTTAGGGTACAAAAATTAAAGGTATAGGGAGGGGGAAAGGAGTGAACAGATAAGTTTCTGTGCCATGTTTGGTAAATACATTTCTTACATATTTTAATATCAATTTTGTTAAAATATAACATTCTGTTAAAATATAACATTAAAGTATATAATGCTTCATCTAGTAATCGATTGATAGATAAACCCATTTTGAAATAATTTTACTACTTTAATAACTATTCCGGAATATATCTAATACCTATTTAGCATTCTAGTAATCTAATTCATACAGATAGCTATATTCAGTAGTTATGTCTATTATGTGTATTTGTCATAGAAAGGTTGCCATTTAAGTCCAAAATAATCTAATGGTTGCTTTTTTATTAAACAGATTAGTTTTGACATTGTGGCAAAGTGAAATAATTTATGGATCCATTCTTTCTTTGGTGGAATCTTGGAGCTTTACCAGTATGAAGCATACAGAATTCTCGCTGCTGTGGTAGCGTATTGGAAAAATTATCTTTGCGTTGAACTCACTTGTGGGGGAATAATCCCCATTAACATATATTTGGAATTTAATTCAAAATGTGCTTGAAGAATATCTTGAATTGTTTGATGAATCATCTTCCAGAATTGCTGCCTTTTTTTTCAAGTCCACCATTGGTGAAAGAAAGTCCCGTCTCCAAACATTTCCAACAGTTCACTTCATTTGTTTTAAGCAGCTTTTGGAGGTCTTATGGTGAAAGATACCATCTGTAGAACATTTTGTACCAATTTTCTCTGACCGCTTGAGAGGAGGAAAATTTAATACCTGTAGTCTATAGTGTTTCCCAAGTTTCCATAGGGATTATTTCACCAAGATTTTGCATTCATTTAATCATACACACCTTAACTTGTTCTGAAGCTGGTTCAAAAAATAATAAAAATTGATATATTTTAGAGAGCAAGTGTTGTGTCTTAGTTATTATTTGTTTAAAGGTTGTCAGTTTTCTCATTATTCCTTTATTATAAAAGACTGTCTTCAAGCTGTGAATTAATCTATACTAAGTAAACCAAGAGATCTCCTGATTCTCATTTGGAAGTTCCTGTAATGTTTTGATATTGTTATCTCTTGAGACGAGATCCTGATAGGTGAGAAAATCATTGCTTTCCCTATTTGTTAAATCTAGGTATGCTTCCATTGGTGACATTTTGGGGGTAGAAGGACAATTTTTTTAATAAGTACCATGTCTAACAGATGTTCTCTGATGTTAATGTCAGAAGTTTTCATTTCCACATTCGTTCTATTTTTAATCTATAGTAGAAAGAAACCCTCGATCAACCCGCTTTTTTCTGTCATCTGGGTGAAGTATCCAGTCTGTTAAGGCCACCAATGATGCTGCTTGATGAGAAGAGTTTGAGATTTGGTAAAGCTAACCCACCTCTTTTTTTTTCTCCTTCACTAATAGAACAATCCACGAATCTATCTAATCCGATTTGAAAGCTGTCTATTCCTGGGGTCAACACTACATTGCCTGGCAGCAAATGCCACATTGTAATCACTTGCTGTATCAAGAAGTATTTCCTTTTCTCCATCTTTAACTTCTGCTGATCAACTTCATTGGATGCCTTCAAGTTCTGGTCTTTTGGGAGAGGGAGAAAATTTGTCAACTCCATCTCATGCATAATTTAATAAACATCTATCATGCCTCCCCTTAGTGGTCTCTATTGTAAACTGAGAAGCCCCAGACTCTTCAGCCTTTTCTTCCCAGGGAAGGTGCTCCTCTCCAGTCCCCTAATCATCTTGGTTGCCCTCTTCTGTTCTTTTTCCACCTCTGCAATGTCCTTTTTAAGATACCATGGCAAGAACTGTACACAGTATTCCAAATGAGAGAGGCCGCACCATAGATTTATACAGGGGCATTATAATAGTGGCCACTTCATTTTCAATCCCTTTCGTAATAACCCCCAACATAATTAATCTTTTTCACTGTTGCAGCACACTAGGTTGACACTTTCATTGACCTATCTACTATGACCCCAAGATCTTTTCCCCTCTAAGTCTCAGCATGTTCAGACCTCATTAGCCTATACAGGAGAGCCAGTGTGGTGTAGGGTTAAGGGTGGTGGACTCATCTTGAGAACCGGGTTTGATTCCCCACTCCTCCACAAGTGGGGACTCTGATCTGGTGAACCGGGTTTGTCTCCCCACTCCTACACATGAAGCCCGCTGAGTGACCTTGGGCTAGTCACACCTCTCTTAAGTCCTTCGTGATTTCCCCCCCGCCCGGTCATTACCAGGTGCAAACCTCACACAACAGTAAAGATATCTCTTTTGCGTTTATGTTCATGCTGTCCTTGCAATAGGCCATCTTTTACGCCGTCAATAAAAACACTTTCTTTTTAATACAAATGTTTCTTTATTGAAAGCTTTTTTCCACTGATCTGTTCATCACCTGTATACATTGGGGAAAGGTTCGGCTTGAAAACCTCTCGTAGTGCTCTAAGTGTCTCTGTAGCTAAATTCCCTCACTAAAACCAGGAGAGCCCTTCTAATTCCCTTAACAACGTGGTTGCCCTCACCAAAGCTGTGGAGCTCCTGGAGCTCTTCACTGTCATCCTTGGTTTTCACCATCCTGAATAATTTTGTGTCATCTGCAATCTTGGCTACTACTCTGCTCACCCCAGTACTGATCCTTGTGGGACCCCCCCCCCCCCCGTTGACTTCCCTCCATTGTGAGAACTGGCCATTGATTCCTACTCTTTGCTTTCTGTCATTTCACCAATTTTTAAAACGTAAGAGCCCCCCTCTAATCACATAACTGCCATGACATTCTATTGGATGGCCTTTATGTCTCCCCCCACAAATTCTGTAGTTGTGAATTTCCTGCTGTAATGCCTGAAATCATTATATGTTATTAAAAATGTATTCTTTCTCTGAAAAAATGTATTCATTCACTAAAAATGTATTGGAAACGTATTCTCTGATTTGAAATATATTCTTTATAATTAATAAAGTATAATCTGCACTTATGAATATGCCATACTCAGTGTATAAGAGTTGGCATCTATGATTAAAGTCACACCAAGCACATATATATGTTAAAGGCCTTGAGTATAAGGCTCAGCTTTGCTCGTTAGAAGCTAATTAGAGAATCCATAGAAGGTCCAAGTATGTTTTCATAAGCTGGCTCCCCACTCATAAGGGCCAGCTAGGAAAACTCCCTTAGTTAACCTTGGCGGCAGTCAGGGTCCAAGATAAGAAGAACTGCAGTAATTTATGATCAAATAGAGAAGCACCTGACCATGAGGGTCTTCACTGCTCATTAGTGAGAATGAGATCAGCACTTCTATGTAACACCTCCGATTCTCTAATAGGGTATTCAAATCCTTAAATATCTATTATTGGTTCTATGTATTGACGCCATGTATTACATCTTTGTACCTCCCATTACCAAAGATTATATCCGTGCTTGCACTCCTTTGATGTTTGTGTGAATTGTCCTGCATTTGAGGCAATTTTCACCCGGTGTGTATATTGGGCCTAGTAAACAAACTGCTTTGAATCTTCAACCTCCTGCTGTTTTTATTGTCATTGGGAATTGATACAATAATACAACCATTTCATTTTGGCGCCCAACGATTCTCAGGGTGGGTCTCCTGGCAGTGTCCCGCAAGAACTTTTTGAGAAGCCAAAAAGTTGGGAAGTGAGGTTTGCTTTTAAAACCCACGGCTTTCCTGAGGCCGGCGCGGTTGAAACCGCCTCCCCCGGGAGACCCCCCATCTCAGCGCGCACCCTGCTCCTTCAGCAGGGAGAGACGGCGGCAGCGCTCCCGGAGCAGGTGGCAGATTCCGCTGCAAGCCCTCGAACGCCACCCTAGGAGGTTGTCCCACACTTGCGACCAGAGAAGAGCGCCTTTGCATCAAGCTGGGTATGAGTATCTTGGTGAAATTTAGACACAGTGTGCTTGTTGTATGTGGAGGCGGCGTGCTTGGGCGGAGAAAGTGATTGCTGTTTGAGAATCCTTTAACTCCGGTGAGAAGCCCTCACTTCTCATCATCCCTTTCTCCCCGTGTCTCGTGTCTGTGATTCTGACGCCGCCTCAGCCCTTGACCACTGATAGGCACATAACAGAAACGATAGGCAGGTAGCTTTAACAGTGATAGGGAAGGCACGTTCTGCCCTTTCAGAGATTAGAGGGGATAAACCGTGCACACTGACGAGTGTTAAAATCCCTTAGTTAAAGCATGGGACAGAACCAGAGCAAGCTCTCCGGCCCCTTGGAGTGTGTTTGTAAGAACTGGAATAATCTCAGAGGTAATGATGGGCTTTCCATGAAGCTTTTGGTTTTTTACTGTCAGGTAGCGTGGCCTCAATATAAATTCCCCGAGGGAAAATCCTGGCCACCTGTTGGATCTCTTGTTCCTGCTCTCCTTGATCTCTTAGACCGCTATATGCCCAAGCAAGGGCACTACCGCGAAAAAGGGTATCTCCCTGTTTTGGGCTCTCAGAGAGAACCCCCAGCTGGCGGCTCATTCTGGCCTGACGGTGCCCCCTGTGGAGGCACCTAAAGGTATTGTCGCGATTTGTAAACCTCTGAGGGTCGTGTCTCCAGAAGACATGGAAGAGGATTACCCCCCTGCCTATACTCTACCCAGCGCCCCGCCTCCATTCTGTGTCCCTGCACGAAGAGCAAATCGAGGTGCCGAGGGACCATTCCTCTCCTCCACAGCCGGAGCGCACACAGCAGCCTGGCAGCGCCAGAGCGCCCCGTTCCTTACACCAGCATGTGGATCGCACCCCTTTCCCTCAGCAGACACCTTGTGCAAGCCCAGAGAATTGTCTGCTTGAGGTTGGCTCGTCGGTAAACGCCCCCATCCAAACCTCTACCCTGCAACTCTCCAGGGAAGTCTTGGTACTTGGCAAGCCATCTGGCTTGCCCACGGCAACCCGCTCAGGTATATCCTACAGTCTTAATGCTCCGCTTCGCCAAATTCCATTCAAGGACGACCTCGTCTTCGTCCACACTCCGTTCACTACTAGCGATATTTTTCACTGGAAGTCCAGTCTCCCTCTGTTTAGAGAATCCCCACAATCCTACGTGGATCTTGTGCAGCGGATCATGGCCACCCACAAACCCACCGTCTCAGATCTCCATGCCCTTCTTGCAGCTTTGCTTGACTCTGAATCTAACAGGCGAGTTCTGAAAGCAGCTAAAATGCTTTGGGAGGACAAAGTGACAGCTGGAAGAGATCCTGCTAAGACATGGCCGGACCTTTTGCCTCTCCCCACCCGGCAGAAATCGATCCCAACACTCAGGCAGCTATCTTGGTCACTGCCCGTGAATGCTTTCTTCACGGTCTGAAAGTGGGGGTCTCTAAAGCAATCAACTTTCATAGAGTTTACCAAACTTCCCAGGAGCCCACAGAATCCCCTTTCCGTTGCTTTATGGATCAGGACCCTGATGCTGATGCAACAGGACCTAACCTTTTCATTCATTCATAAACCTTTAATGGCATATAAATTGTTACAATTGATACGAACAATGGTCATAAATCTTAAAACCGATAAGATAAAATCATAGCCAGTATCATCAGATATCAGAGGTTATACGTTTTTGGACATTTAGCACTTCTACTAAAAAATTGGCGACATCCACAGTAACCTCTGGAACTGATTCATTAAAAATTGACATTTAACTTTATTAGACAGGTAAAACTTGGGATGTAACCAGTTTTTTAACCATTTTCTACGAGGTGTTTCGTACAGAGGGCAATCACATAGAATATGTTCAATTGTATCCAAGGAATTTGAATTACAGGGGCAAGTCCGTTCATGAATTGGGATTTGATGGAATCTTCCATACAGTATCCTAGATGGGAAGGCATTGACCCTGGCAAGAGAGAAAGCTCTACGGAGAGTAGGTATATCCAAATTATAAAAATAATGGGGAATACTGTCTGTTTTATTCAAAAGGCACAACATTGCTGAGGAGCAGACAAAAGGTTGAGTAGGATGCAACCATTGTAACTCTATATCTAAAAGACGATGTTTGATTATTTTAAAAATGTGCGCCTCTGTAAATGGAACCAAGTCATCAAGAGAGACTCCGATTGATCTTATTTTAGTCAATATCAAGTTGTTCCAGGATGTATTATGAAGTTCTTTTAATAATAGAGATAAAAGAGAACCATGCTCCGCTCTAAAATATAGTTTAAGCCAGTAACGAACAGTTAATAACCAGGCCTTGGTTTCGCACCTAACCTTAAAATGGCTTTCATCAGCCAGAGCCCTCCTGATATCAAAAAGAAATTGCAACGTCTTCAAGCCCCCACAGCCCAAACTCTTGAAGTTCTGCTGCAAACTGCTTATGAAGTGTATACCCAACGGGGAGAAGCGGGAGAGAAGAAAGAGGATAGGAAAATGAAGTGGCAGGCTACTCTCCTGGCAGCCACGATCCACAATGATTTTCCTTCCAAGCCTTCCATCTGAGCCAGAGGGGGGGGAAGGGGTCGGGGGGGGGTCCACCCTAGGCAGGAATCAGTGCTCGTGGTGGGAGCCCACGGCCACTGGCACAATGATTGCCCTCAGAAATCATCAGCCATGGGTTGGGATCCCTCCCCAGGCTCCTCTCACTCTTTTCAGCCACCCCCCTCTTGGCCTCGCGGAGCTCACAACTCTTTCCGCCTGGCTCGCAAGCACGCTTCTCAGAGAGCACATCCCTCTGCCAGCTCTAGCAACCCATTCATCTCAAACGCTGCTCCCCCTCCCGGCTCCCTTCCTCACTCCAGCTCAGCTCCTTATCAGCAGTCGCTTTCCTATCAGATGGCTGGGTTTGATGACTCTGCTCTGGACTTTCAATCCTGAAGGGTCTCCAGAGGGACTGCCCCCAACCCTCTGATCGAGTTAACTATTGGGGGTGCAACCTGTCAATGTCTCCTTGATAGTGGAGCTTCCTTCAGTGTTCTAACCGATCCATCAACCCCTCGGATTCCATCTGAAATTAAACAAGTCATAGGGGTGGGTGGAACTCGCAACCACGTTCCTGTTCCCCCTTGTCCATTGAGGTCCCCCAGGGACTGAAGCTCGCCCACAAGTTTCTCATCATGCCTCAATGCCCCATCAATCTTCTGGGGAGGGACTTGCTTTGCAAACTGAATGCCTCCATTTCCTGCTCTCCAGACGGCATCACTGTAGAATTCCCCACAGAGAATGCATACCTCTGCTACCTAGAGCAACCCCCCGAACAACCCCACGGCTCTCTCTTCATGCTCCACGAGCAACACTGATCTCGATGGATGCCTCCCTTCCATAGATTCTCGTGTTTGGTATTCAGGGGACCCCGGCTTTGCTCATTATGCCACCCCTCATGTGGCTGAATTGCTCCCAGATGCCCAGCCTGTGTCTTGTCAGGCAGTATCCCATCCGGTTAGAAGCTTGCCAAGGGTTGGCGCCCCTCATGCGCCTATTCCTCAAAACGGGCATCCTTGTGCCAGTGCAGTCTTCCTGGTGCACCCCCATTCTCCCGGTGTGAAAGCCAAATGGCACGTGGCATTTTGTTCAGGATTTGAGCGAAGTTAACAGGCACCTCCGCCCCCTCCACCCCGTGGTAGCCAACCCCTACACCCTGCTCACCACGCTCGTCTTCCCAAGTGTGGTACACCTGTATGGATGTAAAGGATGTGTATTTTTCCATGCCATTTGCCACGGAATCCCATCTTCTGCTTCGAGTGGCAGGACCCGCCTGCCACGAATGGTGGCCGATACCAGCTAACATGGTCCAGACTCCCAATGGGCTACCGGAACAGCCTGAGCGCCTTTGCAGCCGCCCTGACCACGGATCTCAGCCACTTAGAAACCCCAGGTTGCATGCTCGTTTCTTACGTTGATGATATTCTGCTGGCATTGGACTCTATGGATGCCCTCCGAGATGCGTCTATTGCCCTCCTCAACTATCTGGCCACCTGCGGCTATAAAACCAGCAGGGAAAAGGTCCAGTGGCTTTCCCCTGAAGTAACCTACCTGGGCTATGTGCTCCGTGAAGGCACCAGACGCCTCCACACCTCCTGAGTACAGGCTGTTCTTGATATGCCTGAACCCTGAACTGTCAAGGAAGTCAGGGCATTCCTCGGAATCACCGGGTATGCCAGGGTCTGGATCCCCTCCTTTTCGGTCTTAGCGCAGCCCCTCTACGATCTCCTCAGAGTAGATCAAAATTTGGGAATGGACACAGATTCACCATGATGCTTGGGATTCCCTGCCCTCAGCTCTTCTCAGAGCTGTGGCTCTAGCTCTCCCGGATCCCCAAAGATCCTTCCTCCTCTTTGTCACCGAGAACTCTGGGTGTGTAGTGGGACTCCTCACCCAATGTCTTGCCTCCATCCCCAGGCCAGTTGCCTATCTCTCCAAACGCCTTGATCCTGTTGCCCGCGGCTGGCCGGCTTGCGTAAGAGCAGTGGCAGCAACCACCCTCCTAGTGCAAGAAGCTCAGAAAATCACCCTAGGAGGGTCCCTTGAAGTCCACTGCCCCCACTCCGTGCGCACCCTTCTCAAACAGAAAGCTCCTGTGTGGGCTACGTCTTACTGCCTCTCCAAATACATGGTGATCCTCATAGAACAGGAAGGAATCTCCCTCTCCCGCTCAGAGCGCCTGAACCTAGCCACCCTTTTCCCGATGAAACTCAGCCCGAAGCCCCTGATGCAAGCGAGGGAAGTTGTCGCCGCCCTGCTGGATGTCATCTTTCCAAGATTCTTGATTCCCAAGGGGTTAGAATCCAACAATGGCCCTAGCTTCCTATCAGAGGTCACCCAGGCAGTTAGTACCTTCTTGGACATTAAGTGGTCTTTGTACTCAGCTTACCTCCACAAGCCTCGGGCACAGTTGAGCACATGAATAGGACACTGAAAACGCACATCTCTAAGTTGTGCCAAGAGACTTCCCTTCCCTGGACCAAGGTTCTAGCCATCGCCCTAATGCGAATCCGAAGTGCCCCAGGGTCAAAACATGGTTTGTCCCCCTTTGAAATCCTGTATGGGAGACCTTTTGTTGCAAATGTGTTTAAGGAACCATATTGGGGGGGGGGGGAGAAATCTGAGTTTGTATTTGCAAAAGCTGGCGCAGGTTCTGTCTTCCTTTCACAGATAGATGGCTGATGCTGTTCCTCCGCAACCTGATGTGGGTCCTGATTAAAGAACTCTCTCCGAGCCTGGAGCAACCCAGATGGTCCCTGCCGAAGCAAGTTCTCCTCTCCACTCCAACCGCAGTGAAGGTGGAAGGAATTAAAGCCTGGATTCACTGTTCCCGCATGAAGCGAGTTCCGGAACCGGATCTCCAGTGGCAAGCTGAACAATTGGCTCCTTTGCGTCTGAAGATTGCCCGGAAGATGAGGAATCATCCTATAGGAACTGTGTCTACGAACTTTTGGGACTTGTCTGGGGTGGGGTTTGCTCTGATTTTTTGTTGGTGCAACACTTGTGTGGTGTTCTCTCATCTGAAGGTCTGTACACTGAAAGTATTTGTATTGACTATGAAATCCCTGAGTGCCCTGAAAGATCCCCTTCTCCCCCCCCCCTACTTATATTGCTTTGCAGCCCCCTGGCATTGACCCTTGGTGGGACCTGCCGCCCTCATTGTTTTCCCTCCACCTGTCACCAATGTCATGAATTCATGAAGAGGGATGGGCACTCAATGAAAGTTTTTCGTTTTTACCCCCAGTGTAAACTCTGCATGCCTCCTTTTAAGGACATGCACTGAAATGGGAAAAAAGTTATGATTGCCCCAAACATAGGGCATGCCACAGGAAAGTAGGCTGGTGTTTCTTGTCCCAGAGTCCTGTGGGTATGTGCAGTGGCAATTAAACAGCACGATGCCAAAAACAGCAAAGTGCACATCACCCCTCCAGACCCCAAGCCAATTGCAAGTGTCTTGTTGCCTCCTCCCCCTCGAGTCATTCCAACTCCTAAGGATCCTCTTGTTTATCCCTCGCTGTACAGAGAACTGTCCAGAGCGATTCACCTCCCAGATCCTACTAAGAATTTGTTCATCGATTTAGGTCAAAGAATCGCCTCAGTCTTGAATATCAGTAATTGCTTGGTCTGCAGGGGGCAGTTTCTGGGGATCAGTGGCCGTGGCATGCATTTGAAGACCACCCGCTTCCCTGGCCGAATTGAACTGTTCCCTACATTACAACCCCACTGCCCGTCCTCAGCGCTGGATGCTGAGAACTCCAATCATTGGGAGTCTCTGTGTTGCTCGCAGAAAGTCTGCCCAGTTTAATCAACCTCTGGGTGACACCCTTTGCACCTCTACCCTCGTGGCAAACGACAGTCATTTGTCCTGGTGGCCTGAACCTCCCACCTCCTTCTTCTCTACAACTCAGAGAGGAAACAAATGTGTCCCCACTAAGAAAGTGCAAGTGTTTAATTGCTCAGGAAGCAACCCCTTCCAAGCGTTTCCTTCCCTACGGCCACTCTGGAGATGGCCGACACCTCCCTTCCCTGGGTGGCACCTGATGGGTTCTTTTGGTTGTGTGGCAATTTTGCTTATTCCCAGTAACCCCTGAATTGGGCTGGATCCTGCGCATTCGGCACAATCAGGCCAGGGTTCTTTCTGTTGCCCTCAACCAAAGGAAATTCCCTAGGCATCCCTTTGTATGATGATCTCAGAAAAGAGATCCATTCAGATCAGTAGCAAAGAGTGGGGGGAGGAATGGCCCCCCTCAGCGAATCATAGAATACTATGACCCTGCATCTTGGGCTAATGATGGCACTTTTGGGTATCGAACCCCCATATACATGTTAAATCGTACCATTCACCTTCAGGCTGTCTTGGAAATAATTACAAACCAGACCGCAGATGCCTTAGAATTGATTGCAATTTATCAGAATCGCCTTGCTTTAGATTATTTACTTGCCGAAGGAGGAGGATTGTGCGGAAAGTTCAATTTTTCTAATTGTTGCCTTCAATTAGATGATAATGGAGAAGCAGTTCTCAATATTGCTTCCAATATTCGAAAGGTTGCTCATGTTCCTATCCAGACCTGTAAAGGTACTTGGGGTGCATCTTGGTGGGAAGGAATCTTTGGGGGGGGCGCTTGGTGGAAGAAAATGCTGTTTTTCCTTGCGTGTGCTGTAGCTGGAATTATTTTTCTGCCTTGCTGTATTCCTTGTTTCATTCAAGCTGTTCTCAAAAGCTCACACATGATTGCCATGCCCATAGATAAACCACCTCCTGGAGCTCCGGGAACAATCATAATTTTGCGCCCCTTGCCCAAAGAACTTCGCTAAGCTTCACCCACCTAAAACCTCTTTGTGCCTTTTGCCCTGATTTTGATAGAAATCGAAGTTTCATGAAAAGGGAGGAAATGTAATGCCTGAAATCATTATATGTTATTGAAAATGTATTCTTTCACTAAAAATGTACTGGACACGTATTCTCTGATTTGAAATATATTCTTTATAATCAATAAAGTATAATCTGCACCTATGAATATGCCATACTCTGTGTATAAGAGTTGGCATCTATGATCAAAGTCACACCAAGCACATATGTATGTTAAAGGCCTTGAGTATAAGAGGCCCAACTTTGCTCGTTAGAAGCTAATTAGAGAATCCATAGAAGGCCCGAGTATGTTTTCATAAGCTGGCTCCCCACTCATAAGGGCCAGCTAGGAAAACTCCCTTAGTTAGCCTTGGCAGCAGCCAGGGTCCAAGATAAGAACTGCAGAAATTTATGATCAAATAGAGAAGCACCTGACCATGAGGGTCTTCACTGCTCATTAGTGAGAATGAGACCACACTTCTATGTAATGCCTCAGATTCTCTAATAGGGTATTCAAATCCTTAAATATCTATTATTGGTTCTATGTATTGACGCCATGTATTACGTCTTTGTACCTCCCATTACCAAAGATTATATCAGTGCTTGCACTCCTTTGATGTTTGTGTGAATTGTCCTGCACATTTGGGGCAATTTTCACCCGGTGTGTATATTGGGCCTAATAAACAAACTGCTTTGAATCTTCAACCTCCTGCTGTGTTTATTGTCATTGGGAATTGTACAATACAACCATTTCACTGCAATGTACAGGGGGTTGGACTAGGTGACCCTGGTAGTCCCTTCCAACTCTATGATTCTATTCTATTCTACCCCCACCCTCAGATTTTGATGCATGTTGACCATTCCATGCTGATTTAAGAGTAGTTCTACTAAGGGATTATCAGAGATAGCTGAATTAAAACTCATAATGAAGCTCAAGACAATGTGTCCTGGACTGAATAGAGAGCTGAGATTCCTGTCTGATTACCAATGCTAATTTCTCCTCGCCTACTACCTCTCTGCCCTGACCTGGATGGCCCAGGCTAGCCTGATCTCATCAAATCTCAGAAGCTAAGCAGGGTCAGCCCTGGTTAGTATTTGGATGAGAGACCACCAAGGAATACCAGGGTTGCTGTGCAGAGGAAGGCACTGGCAAACCACCTCTGTTAGTCTCTTGCCATGAAAATCCCAAAAGGGGTCGCCATAAGTCAGCTGCGACTTGATGGCACTTTACACACACACTACCTCTCTGCATTATCACACCTAATCCAATCACACCTGCTAATGTCATTTACTTGCTTTGGACATCTGCATTGTCATTGTGTGTCTAATTCACTCTTCTCTGCTTAAGGAGAGATGGGCTCACAGTCTAGCTGTAAGTGAAGAAATTAGCTGTGGCTAATGAAGGCTCACAAAAGGTAAAGGTCCCCTGTGCAAGCACCGGGTCATTCCTGACTCATGGGGTGACATCACATCCCGACATTTCCTAGGCACTTTTTTAATTGGGTGGTTTGCCAGTGCCTTCCCCAGTCATTTTCCTTTTACCTCCAGCAAGCTGGGTACTCATACTGAAGGCTCATACCCTGCCAGAATTTTTTTTAATCTTTAAGGTACTACTGGACTCTTGTTCTTTTCTACTGCTATTGACAGACTAACATAGACAGTATGCATGAAGCATGCTTGAGGGGACAACAGGAGAGAAAGGTATCTTAACAAATGGAAGAGAGCCCTACACAGAAGGAAGGTGCATGGAAGAATGTGACCCATAGGAGCAGGAACATCAGGAGTCATTCTGATCCTGTTGCTAAGCAATCAGTTCCAGGCTCTCCCCATAGATATTGATTCCGGACCACTGGCACAAGGGCTATTCCCCCAACCTCCCCAAAGCTTGAAAGAAATTTCTCAAGCTCCATTGAATGAGAGGACTCGAGATTCCGCTCCCCTCGCTTTTCTTTATGGGGCAAAAAGCACCATTTAAAATTTAAAAAGCCTTTAAAAGGCTTTTTAAAAGTTTTTGGCACCAGGGAAATGGGTTAGGAGGTACCGCAGCAGTGCCTTCTCCCTGGCATTCCCCCCCCACTGAAAGCTTAGGAATCCACTGTTAGAGCAGTTCCTCAGTGGAACAGTCTTCCTCGGGAGGTGATAAGCTCTCCTTCCTTGCAGGTTTTTAAGCAGAGGTTAGATGGCCATCTGTCAGCAATGTTGATTCTATGACCATGAGAGGGCAGGCATCTTGGCCATCTTCTGGACATGGAGTAGGGGTCACTGGGGGTGTTGGGGAGGAGGTAGTAACGCATTTCCTGATGCACAGATTCCGGCATCTGTTCTCTACTTCAAAGGCTTTAATTACAATCTGAATTTTTTTACTGGTTATCACAGAAGCACTCACTGGGAAGTTGAGTAGCAGGTCTGCTACTGATACAACCAGTAGCAGGTCTGTTTTGGCAAACTTTGAGTTAGCAAGAGCAATTTTTTTTAGGGGGGGTCCACTTTACAGTTATGCATGAGTGCACATCCAATGAAAAATTTTGTAAAAGCAGCAAGTTTATGTCTATTTGGATTAATGCCATCTGTAAAAATTCTGTATTGGCACAGCATGTTTCCCTCAGCAGACACCTTGTGCAAGCCCAGAGAATTGTCTGCTTGAGGTTGGCTCGTCGGTAAACGCCCCCATCCAAACCTCTACCCTGCAACTCTCCAGGGAAGTCTTGGTACTTGGCAAGCCATCTGGCTTGCCCACGGCAACCCGCTCAGGTATATCCTACAGTCTTAATGCTCCGCTTCGCCAAATTCCATTCAAGGACGACCTCGTCTTCGTCCACACTCCGTTCACTACTAGCGATATTTTTCACTGGAAGTCCAGTCTCCCTCTGTTTAGAGAATCCCCACAATCCTACGTGGATCTTGTGCAGCGGATCATGGCCACCCACAAACCCACCGTCTCAGATCTCCATGCCCTTCTTGCAGCTTTGCTTGACTCTGAATCTAACAGGCGAGTTCTGAAAGCAGCTAAAATGCTTTGGGAGGACAAAGTGACAGCTGGAAGAGATCCTGCTAAGACATGGCCGGACCTTTTGCCTCTCCCCACCCGGCAGAAATCGATCCCAACACTCAGGCAGCTATCTTGGTCACTGCCCGTGAATGCTTTCTTCACGGTCTGAAAGTGGGGGTCTCTAAAGCAATCAACTTTCATAGAGTTTACCAAACTTCCCAGGAGCCCACAGAATCCCCTTTCCGTTGCTTTATGGATCAGGACCCTGATGCTGATGCAACAGGACCTAACCTTTTCATTCATTCATAAACCTTTAATGGCATATAAATTGTTACAATTGATACGAACAATGGTCATAAATCTTAAAACCGATAAGATAAAATCATAGCCAGTATCATCAGATATCAGAGGTTATACGTTTTTGGACATTTAGCACTTCTACTAAAAAATTGGCGACATCCACAGTAACCTCTGGAACTGATTCATTAAAAATTGACATTTAACTTTATTAGACAGGTAAAACTTGGGATGTAACCAGTTTTTTAACCATTTTCTACGAGGTGTTTCGTACAGAGGGCAATCACATAGAATATGTTCAATTGTATCCAAGGAATTTGAATTACAGGGGCAAGTCCGTTCATGAATTGGGATTTGATGGAATCTTCCATACAGTATCCTAGATGGGAAGGCATTGACCCTGGCAAGAGAGAAAGCTCTACGGAGAGTAGGTATATCCAAATTATAAAAATAATGGGGAATACTGTCTGTTTTATTCAAAAGGCACAACATTGCTGAGGAGCAGACAAAAGGTTGAGTAGGATGCAACCATTGTAACTCTATATCTAAAAGACGATGTTTGATTATTTTAAAAATGTGCGCCTCTGTAAATGGAACCAAGTCATCAAGAGAGACTCCGATTGATCTTATTTTAGTCAATATCAAGTTGTTCCAGGATGTATTATGAAGTTCTTTTAATAATAGAGATAAAAGAGAACCATGCTCCGCTCTAAAATATAGTTTAAGCCAGTAACGAACAGTTAATAACCAGGCCTTGGTTTCGCACCTAACCTTAAAATGGCTTTCATCAGCCAGAGCCCTCCTGATATCAAAAAGAAATTGCAACGTCTTCAAGCCCCCACAGCCCAAACTCTTGAAGTTCTGCTGCAAACTGCTTATGAAGTGTATACCCAACGGGGAGAAGCGGGAGAGAAGAAAGAGGATAGGAAAATGAAGTGGCAGGCTACTCTCCTGGCAGCCACGATCCACAATGATTTTCCTTCCAAGCCTTCCATCTGAGCCAGAGGGGGGGGAAGGGGTCGGGGGGGGGTCCACCCTAGGCAGGAATCAGTGCTCGTGGTGGGAGCCCACGGCCACTGGCACAATGATTGCCCTCAGAAATCATCAGCCATGGGTTGGGATCCCTCCCCAGGCTCCTCTCACTCTTTTCAGCCACCCCCCTCTTGGCCTCGCGGAGCTCACAACTCTTTCCGCCTGGCTCGCAAGCACGCTTCTCAGAGAGCACATCCCTCTGCCAGCTCTAGCAACCCATTCATCTCAAACGCTGCTCCCCCTCCCGGCTCCCTTCCTCACTCCAGCTCAGCTCCTTATCAGCAGTCGCTTTCCTATCAGATGGCTGGGTTTGATGACTCTGCTCTGGACTTTCAATCCTGAAGGGTCTCCAGAGGGACTGCCCCCAACCCTCTGATCGAGTTAACTATTGGGGGTGCAACCTGTCAATGTCTCCTTGATAGTGGAGCTTCCTTCAGTGTTCTAACCGATCCATCAACCCCTCGGATTCCATCTGAAATTAAACAAGTCATAGGGGTGGGTGGAACTCGCAACCACGTTCCTGTTCCCCCTTGTCCATTGAGGTCCCCCAGGGACTGAAGCTCGCCCACAAGTTTCTCATCATGCCTCAATGCCCCATCAATCTTCTGGGGAGGGACTTGCTTTGCAAACTGAATGCCTCCATTTCCTGCTCTCCAGACGGCATCACTGTAGAATTCCCCACAGAGAATGCATACCTCTGCTACCTAGAGCAACCCCCCGAACAACCCCACGGCTCTCTCTTCATGCTCCACGAGCAACACTGATCTCGATGGATGCCTCCCTTCCATAGATTCTCGTGTTTGGTATTCAGGGGACCCCGGCTTTGCTCATTATGCCACCCCTCATGTGGCTGAATTGCTCCCAGATGCCCAGCCTGTGTCTTGTCAGGCAGTATCCCATCCGGTTAGAAGCTTGCCAAGGGTTGGCGCCCCTCATGCGCCTATTCCTCAAAACGGGCATCCTTGTGCCAGTGCAGTCTTCCTGGTGCACCCCCATTCTCCCGGTGTGAAAGCCAAATGGCACGTGGCATTTTGTTCAGGATTTGAGCGAAGTTAACAGGCACCTCCGCCCCCTCCACCCCGTGGTAGCCAACCCCTACACCCTGCTCACCACGCTCGTCTTCCCAAGTGTGGTACACCTGTATGGATGTAAAGGATGTGTATTTTTCCATGCCATTTGCCACGGAATCCCATCTTCTGCTTCGAGTGGCAGGACCCGCCTGCCACGAATGGTGGCCGATACCAGCTAACATGGTCCAGACTCCCAATGGGCTACCGGAACAGCCTGAGCGCCTTTGCAGCCGCCCTGACCACGGATCTCAGCCACTTAGAAACCCCAGGTTGCATGCTCGTTTCTTACGTTGATGATATTCTGCTGGCATTGGACTCTATGGATGCCCTCCGAGATGCGTCTATTGCCCTCCTCAACTATCTGGCCACCTGCGGCTATAAAACCAGCAGGGAAAAGGTCCAGTGGCTTTCCCCTGAAGTAACCTACCTGGGCTATGTGCTCCGTGAAGGCACCAGACGCCTCCACACCTCCTGAGTACAGGCTGTTCTTGATATGCCTGAACCCTGAACTGTCAAGGAAGTCAGGGCATTCCTCGGAATCACCGGGTATGCCAGGGTCTGGATCCCCTCCTTTTCGGTCTTAGCGCAGCCCCTCTACGATCTCCTCAGAGTAGATCAAAATTTGGGAATGGACACAGATTCACCATGATGCTTGGGATTCCCTGCCCTCAGCTCTTCTCAGAGCTGTGGCTCTAGCTCTCCCGGATCCCCAAAGATCCTTCCTCCTCTTTGTCACCGAGAACTCTGGGTGTGTAGTGGGACTCCTCACCCAATGTCTTGCCTCCATCCCCAGGCCAGTTGCCTATCTCTCCAAACGCCTTGATCCTGTTGCCCGCGGCTGGCCGGCTTGCGTAAGAGCAGTGGCAGCAACCACCCTCCTAGTGCAAGAAGCTCAGAAAATCACCCTAGGAGGGTCCCTTGAAGTCCACTGCCCCCACTCCGTGCGCACCCTTCTCAAACAGAAAGCTCCTGTGTGGGCTACGTCTTACTGCCTCTCCAAATACATGGTGATCCTCATAGAACAGGAAGGAATCTCCCTCTCCCGCTCAGAGCGCCTGAACCTAGCCACCCTTTTCCCGATGAAACTCAGCCCGAAGCCCCTGATGCAAGCGAGGGAAGTTGTCGCCGCCCTGCTGGATGTCATCTTTCCAAGATTCTTGATTCCCAAGGGGTTAGAATCCAACAATGGCCCTAGCTTCCTATCAGAGGTCACCCAGGCAGTTAGTACCTTCTTGGACATTAAGTGGTCTTTGTACTCAGCTTACCTCCACAAGCCTCGGGCACAGTTGAGCACATGAATAGGACACTGAAAACGCACATCTCTAAGTTGTGCCAAGAGACTTCCCTTCCCTGGACCAAGGTTCTAGCCATCGCCCTAATGCGAATCCGAAGTGCCCCAGGGTCAAAACATGGTTTGTCCCCCTTTGAAATCCTGTATGGGAGACCTTTTGTTGCAAATGTGTTTAAGGAACCATATTGGGGGGGGGGGGAGAAATCTGAGTTTGTATTTGCAAAAGCTGGCGCAGGTTCTGTCTTCCTTTCACAGATAGATGGCTGATGCTGTTCCTCCGCAACCTGATGTGGGTCCTGATTAAAGAACTCTCTCCGAGCCTGGAGCAACCCAGATGGTCCCTGCCGAAGCAAGTTCTCCTCTCCACTCCAACCGCAGTGAAGGTGGAAGGAATTAAAGCCTGGATTCACTGTTCCCGCATGAAGCGAGTTCCGGAACCGGATCTCCAGTGGCAAGCTGAACAATTGGCTCCTTTGCGTCTGAAGATTGCCCGGAAGATGAGGAATCATCCTATAGGAACTGTGTCTACGAACTTTTGGGACTTGTCTGGGGTGGGGTTTGCTCTGATTTTTTGTTGGTGCAACACTTGTGTGGTGTTCTCTCATCTGAAGGTCTGTACACTGAAAGTATTTGTATTGACTATGAAATCCCTGAGTGCCCTGAAAGATCCCCTTCTCCCCCCCCCCTACTTATATTGCTTTGCAGCCCCCTGGCATTGACCCTTGGTGGGACCTGCCGCCCTCATTGTTTTCCCTCCACCTGTCACCAATGTCATGAATTCATGAAGAGGGATGGGCACTCAATGAAAGTTTTTCGTTTTTACCCCCAGTGTAAACTCTGCATGCCTCCTTTTAAGGACATGCACTGAAATGGGAAAAAAGTTATGATTGCCCCAAACATAGGGCATGCCACAGGAAAGTAGGCTGGTGTTTCTTGTCCCAGAGTCCTGTGGGTATGTGCAGTGGCAATTAAACAGCACGATGCCAAAAACAGCAAAGTGCACATCACCCCTCCAGACCCCAAGCCAATTGCAAGTGTCTTGTTGCCTCCTCCCCCTCGAGTCATTCCAACTCCTAAGGATCCTCTTGTTTATCCCTCGCTGTACAGAGAACTGTCCAGAGCGATTCACCTCCCAGATCCTACTAAGAATTTGTTCATCGATTTAGGTCAAAGAATCGCCTCAGTCTTGAATATCAGTAATTGCTTGGTCTGCAGGGGGCAGTTTCTGGGGATCAGTGGCCGTGGCATGCATTTGAAGACCACCCGCTTCCCTGGCCGAATTGAACTGTTCCCTACATTACAACCCCACTGCCCGTCCTCAGCGCTGGATGCTGAGAACTCCAATCATTGGGAGTCTCTGTGTTGCTCGCAGAAAGTCTGCCCAGTTTAATCAACCTCTGGGTGACACCCTTTGCACCTCTACCCTCGTGGCAAACGACAGTCATTTGTCCTGGTGGCCTGAACCTCCCACCTCCTTCTTCTCTACAACTCAGAGAGGAAACAAATGTGTCCCCACTAAGAAAGTGCAAGTGTTTAATTGCTCAGGAAGCAACCCCTTCCAAGCGTTTCCTTCCCTACGGCCACTCTGGAGATGGCCGACACCTCCCTTCCCTGGGTGGCACCTGATGGGTTCTTTTGGTTGTGTGGCAATTTTGCTTATTCCCAGTAACCCCTGAATTGGGCTGGATCCTGCGCATTCGGCACAATCAGGCCAGGGTTCTTTCTGTTGCCCTCAACCAAAGGAAATTCCCTAGGCATCCCTTTGTATGATGATCTCAGAAAAGAGATCCATTCAGATCAGTAGCAAAGAGTGGGGGGAGGAATGGCCCCCCTCAGCGAATCATAGAATACTATGACCCTGCATCTTGGGCTAATGATGGCACTTTTGGGTATCGAACCCCCATATACATGTTAAATCGTACCATTCACCTTCAGGCTGTCTTGGAAATAATTACAAACCAGACCGCAGATGCCTTAGAATTGATTGCAATTTATCAGAATCGCCTTGCTTTAGATTATTTACTTGCCGAAGGAGGAGGATTGTGCGGAAAGTTCAATTTTTCTAATTGTTGCCTTCAATTAGATGATAATGGAGAAGCAGTTCTCAATATTGCTTCCAATATTCGAAAGGTTGCTCATGTTCCTATCCAGACCTGTAAAGGTACTTGGGGTGCATCTTGGTGGGAAGGAATCTTTGGGGGGGGCGCTTGGTGGAAGAAAATGCTGTTTTTCCTTGCGTGTGCTGTAGCTGGAATTATTTTTCTGCCTTGCTGTATTCCTTGTTTCATTCAAGCTGTTCTCAAAAGCTCACACATGATTGCCATGCCCATAGATAAACCACCTCCTGGAGCTCCGGGAACAATCATAATTTTGCGCCCCTTGCCCAAAGAACTTCGCTAAGCTTCACCCACCTAAAACCTCTTTGTGCCTTTTGCCCTGATTTTGATAGAAATCGAAGTTTCATGAAAAGGGAGGAAATGTAATGCCTGAAATCATTATATGTTATTGAAAATGTATTCTTTCACTAAAAATGTACTGGACACGTATTCTCTGATTTGAAATATATTCTTTATAATCAATAAAGTATAATCTGCACCTATGAATATGCCATACTCTGTGTATAAGAGTTGGCATCTATGATCAAAGTCACACCAAGCACATATGTATGTTAAAGGCCTTGAGTATAAGAGGCCCAACTTTGCTCGTTAGAAGCTAATTAGAGAATCCATAGAAGGCCCGAGTATGTTTTCATAAGCTGGCTCCCCACTCATAAGGGCCAGCTAGGAAAACTCCCTTAGTTAGCCTTGGCAGCAGCCAGGGTCCAAGATAAGAACTGCAGAAATTTATGATCAAATAGAGAAGCACCTGACCATGAGGGTCTTCACTGCTCATTAGTGAGAATGAGACCACACTTCTATGTAATGCCTCAGATTCTCTAATAGGGTATTCAAATCCTTAAATATCTATTATTGGTTCTATGTATTGACGCCATGTATTACGTCTTTGTACCTCCCATTACCAAAGATTATATCAGTGCTTGCACTCCTTTGATGTTTGTGTGAATTGTCCTGCACATTTGGGGCAATTTTCACCCGGTGTGTATATTGGGCCTAATAAACAAACTGCTTTGAATCTTCAACCTCCTGCTGTGTTTATTGTCATTGGGAATTGTACAATACAACCATTTCACTGCAATGTACAGGGGGTTGGACTAGGTGACCCTGGTAGTCCCTTCCAACTCTATGATTCTATTCTATTCTACCCCCACCCTCAGATTTTGATGCATGTTGACCATTCCATGCTGATTTAAGAGTAGTTCTACTAAGGGATTATCAGAGATAGCTGAATTAAAACTCATAATGAAGCTCAAGACAATGTGTCCTGGACTGAATAGAGAGCTGAGATTCCTGTCTGATTACCAATGCTAATTTCTCCTCGCCTACTACCTCTCTGCCCTGACCTGGATGGCCCAGGCTAGCCTGATCTCATCAAATCTCAGAAGCTAAGCAGGGTCAGCCCTGGTTAGTATTTGGATGAGAGACCACCAAGGAATACCAGGGTTGCTGTGCAGAGGAAGGCACTGGCAAACCACCTCTGTTAGTCTCTTGCCATGAAAATCCCAAAAGGGGTCGCCATAAGTCAGCTGCGACTTGATGGCACTTTACACACACACTACCTCTCTGCATTATCACACCTAATCCAATCACACCTGCTAATGTCATTTACTTGCTTTGGACATCTGCATTGTCATTGTGTGTCTAATTCACTCTTCTCTGCTTAAGGAGAGATGGGCTCACAGTCTAGCTGTAAGTGAAGAAATTAGCTGTGGCTAATGAAGGCTCACAAAAGGTAAAGGTCCCCTGTGCAAGCACCGGGTCATTCCTGACTCATGGGGTGACATCACATCCCGACATTTCCTAGGCACTTTTTTAATTGGGTGGTTTGCCAGTGCCTTCCCCAGTCATTTTCCTTTTACCTCCAGCAAGCTGGGTACTCATACTGAAGGCTCATACCCTGCCAGAATTTTTTTTAATCTTTAAGGTACTACTGGACTCTTGTTCTTTTCTACTGCTATTGACAGACTAACATAGACAGTATGCATGAAGCATGCTTGAGGGGACAACAGGAGAGAAAGGTATCTTAACAAATGGAAGAGAGCCCTACACAGAAGGAAGGTGCATGGAAGAATGTGACCCATAGGAGCAGGAACATCAGGAGTCATTCTGATCCTGTTGCTAAGCAATCAGTTCCAGGCTCTCCCCATAGATATTGATTCCGGACCACTGGCACAAGGGCTATTCCCCCAACCTCCCCAAAGCTTGAAAGAAATTTCTCAAGCTCCATTGAATGAGAGGACTCGAGATTCCGCTCCCCTCGCTTTTCTTTATGGGGCAAAAAGCACCATTTAAAATTTAAAAAGCCTTTAAAAGGCTTTTTAAAAGTTTTTGGCACCAGGGAAATGGGTTAGGAGGTACCGCAGCAGTGCCTTCTCCCTGGCATTCCCCCCCCACTGAAAGCTTAGGAATCCACTGTTAGAGCAGTTCCTCAGTGGAACAGTCTTCCTCGGGAGGTGATAAGCTCTCCTTCCTTGCAGGTTTTTAAGCAGAGGTTAGATGGCCATCTGTCAGCAATGTTGATTCTATGACCATGAGAGGGCAGGCATCTTGGCCATCTTCTGGACATGGAGTAGGGGTCACTGGGGGTGTTGGGGAGGAGGTAGTAACGCATTTCCTGATGCACAGATTCCGGCATCTGTTCTCTACTTCAAAGGCTTTAATTACAATCTGAATTTTTTTACTGGTTATCACAGAAGCACTCACTGGGAAGTTGAGTAGCAGGTCTGCTACTGATACAACCAGTAGCAGGTCTGTTTTGGCAAACTTTGAGTTAGCAAGAGCAATTTTTTTTAGGGGGGGTCCACTTTACAGTTATGCATGAGTGCACATCCAATGAAAAATTTTGTAAAAGCAGCAAGTTTATGTCTATTTGGATTAATGCCATCTGTAAAAATTCTGTATTGGCACAGCATGGTTTCCTCACGTTCATTTACGTGATTGACAAGTTCAGGCTTGATTTTACTTTTGTCTATATTTGGAGCCCTAACAATGAACTGAGAATAGCAACCTTGAAAAGAAATCTTGGTATCACAAAGTTCCAAATTATTATAGTCCTATTATTAAAATACACTTTATTTTTCTATCCCCCCTGTATACATGTAATTTAAAGAAAGTGTTGGCCAGGCACTTCAGGCTTTTTAGACCTGTGACTTGCCTACGCATTCTCCACCATAAATCTGTCATACCAAACTGGACCCATAGTAGGGGAATTACTGTTAAAAGGGTTCCTGAAAGGAATACAGGATTCTGTAGTCTGTGTATATCAGGGTAGATCTCAGTAGGGAGAAATAAAATTTTTAAAAAGTGAAGATTGCCTATTAACTGGAAATGGTCTCGCATTTCTTTGATTAAATATTCCTGAAGTAGAAATATGGTGTCCACAGGACATGGAACTGGAACTTTCCATACTTTGACATACAAAAGGTTTCTCCCCATGGTAGGTTATTTGATGCTGTTGAAGAGTCCCACTGCGACTGAATCTCTTTCCACTCTGAGCATTTCAAAGGTTTCTCCTCTGTATGGGTTCTTTGATGCTCTTGACGAATGCCACTGCAACTGAATTTCTTTCCATGCTCCGAGCATTCAAAAGGTTTCTCCCGTGTGGGTTCTTTGATGCTCTTGAAGAGTGACAGTGCGACTGAATCTCTTTCCACACTATGAACATTCAAAACTTTTCTCTCCTGTGTGTGTTCTTAGATGCCTTTGAAGGTGGCTACTGTGACTGAATCTCCTTCCACACTCTGAGCACTCAAATGGTTTCTCTCCTGTGTGGGTTCTTTGATGATCTTTAAGTGCGCCACTGTGACTGCATCTCTTTCCACACTCTGAGCATTCAAAAGGTTTTTCCCCTGTGTGGGTTCTGACATGTCTTTGAAGATTGCTACTGAAACTAAATTTCTTTCCACACTCTGAGCATTCAAAAGGTTTCTCCCCAGTGTGGGTTTTGAAATGCATTCGAAGACTGCCACTCAGACTGAATCTCTTTCCACACTCCGAGCATTCAAAAGGTTTCTCCCCAGTGTGGGTTCTTTGATGCTCTTGAAGATCGAAAGTGCGATTGAATCTCTTTCCACACTCCGAGCATTCAAAAGGTTTCTCCCCTGTGTGGTTTCTTTGATGCTGTTGAAGAGTGCCACTGCGACTGAATCTCTTCCCACACTCCAAGCATTCAAAAGCTTTCTCCCCTGTGTGGGCTCTTTGATGCTCTTTAAGAGTGCCACTGCGACTGAATCTCTTTCCGCACTCCAAGCATTCGAAAGGTTTCTCCCCTGTGTGGGTTCTTTGATGCTCTTGAAGATCGCCTCTACGACTGAATCTCTTTCCACACTCTGAGCATTCAAAAGGTTTCTCCCATGTGTGGGTTGTTTGATGTATTTGAAGATGGCTACTTTGACTGAATCTCTTTCCACACTCTGAGCATTCAAAAGGTTTCTCCCCTGTGTGGATTCTGAAATGTGTTTGAAGTTTGTCACTGCGACTAAATTTCTTTCCACATTCTGAGCATTCAAAAGGTTTCTCCCCAGTGTGGGTTTTGAAATGCACTCGAAGACTGCCTGTCAGACTGAATTTCTTTCCACACTCTGAGCATTCAAAAGGTTTCTCTCCTGTGTGTTTTCTTAGATGCCTTTTTAGATGGCCAGTTTGACTGAATCTCTTTCCACACTCCAAGCATTCAAACGGTTTCTCTCCTGTGTGGGTTTTTTGATGCTCTTGAAGATCGCCACTGCGACTGAATCGCTTTCCGCACTCCGAGCATTCAAAAGGTTTCTCCCCTGTGTGGGTTCTTTGATGCTCTTGAAGAGTACCACTGCGACTGAATCTCTTTCCACACTCCGAGCATTCAAAAGGTTTCTCACCTGTGTGGGTTCTTTGATGCTCTTGAAGAGTACCACTGCGACTGAATCTCTTTCCACACTCTGAGCAGTTAAAAGTTGTCTCTCCTGTGTGTGTTTTTAGATGCCTTTGAAGATGGCTATTGCGACTGAATCTCTTTCCACACTCTGAGCATTCAAAAGGTTTCTCCCCTGTGTGAGTTCTTTGATGATCTTGAAGATGGTCTCTTCGACTGAATTTCTTTCCACATTCTGAACATGCAAACGGTTTCTCTCCTGTGTGTATTTTTTGATGCACAAAGAGCTGTGATCTGTATCTAAAATACTTTCCACACCGAAAGCATTTCTGTGCCCCCATTATACTATGCTTTGGGAAAAGTGCATTACCTTTCCTTCCCCAAGAGAACATCCTTCCACTTTCTGTGCAGATAAATAGTTTCTCTCCTGAATGAATTCTTTGGTGTTGAAAAAGGTCTGATTTCTGTGTGAAACTCTTGCCAACGTCTGAGCAATTATAAGATTTATCTCGAGTATGCGTTATTCGATGCCTAAGGAGCTCTGCTCTACAAAGGAAGCTCTTGCCACACTCCAAGCATTTATGAGTCTTCTTTCCTCTGTGTATTTGCAAATGGATACCATATTGAGCCTGATCTGAGAAGTTCATTCCACACTCTGAGCAGTTATATCCTTCCTCCGTAGTGTGGTTTTGTTCATGGAAATCCCGCCCTTGGCCAGGAATGGGTTTCTCTTTCTTCTTGACCATGTGACTTCCTTTCTGCCTCTTAGGTCTGCCTTGATTCCTGACATTTCCTTTCACATCTTCATTCTTCACTTTATCTGGCAGTAGCTGATGCACTTCCTCATCACCCTCATTCCACTGATCATCCCCTGCTGGAACGAAAAGAAAGATCCCGTTAGCAACCACACAAGGAAGTCTGAGCATCCACACGCAAAACATTTCAGTGGCTTTTTCCTGCTCTACATTGAAGTGTACATCAATAGATACTTTAAAGAGAAATGAAAGCCTGCTGCATCAAAAAGGCTTGGTTTGCAGTCTAACAATTTATACAACTCCTCACCGAAGTGAATTGTGTGATGTGAAGTAAAGGCTGATTTCTGACTCACAGTCTTTCCGCATTCCACGCATTCATAGGGTTTCTCTCCTGAGGGAATTTGTCTCTTAGAAATAACACTCAGGTTCTTACTAAAGGTTTTTCCAAGGCCACACTTTCATTTTTATTTTCCCTGGAGTGGTTTCTCTGATTATAGAATCATAGAATAGAATCACAGAATCATAGAGTTGGAAGGGACCACCAGGGTCATCTAGTCCAACCCCCTGCACAATGTTTTGGTTGAGCTTTCTTCTTCGACGGGGATTTTATGAAAGCCTCTACCTTGGGATGGAACGGGCTTATCCATCCTCTTGTCTGTGTGTCCTCCCTCCTGCCTCTGTGGTGCATCTCCATCCCTGAAGTTCCCTTGGGAGTCATCATTGTTGGCTTTTCCCAAAGAGAACCCCTGGAATCCTCCAGCTGCCTCCTCCATATGTGCTGCTGGAAAAAAGAAAGATGTCCAGTCAGCACTTAACAAGAAGCCAAGCTACCCATCAGGCAGTGCTCATTAAAGGGTGTATATTTCCTTTATCAGACCTTCATTCCCCCCTCCCCAGCATTTCCACTGGTCACACCTTATCCCCAGCTAGGCCCCCAAGAGAGTAGCTTTTATATTCTGCCTACTCCTCCACTCCCCATACTCCCCACATGTACTTTCCCCCCTTAAGGTGGCAAAGAATAATTTCCCCACTGTTCGTGTTTGACTTGTCATGAAGCTCTTCTATTCTCTTCTATTGACAATTAAATAGAAGATAAGGTTTTTCTACCCTGTTTCTAATACCCTAAAGAGTCTTACAGTGGCTTACAAATCACATTCCTTCCCCACCCCACAACCTTGTCTTCTCCAGGTTTAGCAGCTGTTTCCCTACTTGCCTCAAACTGACCTAGCTATGGTGATCCAAAGCTAGACTACTGTAATTCGCTCTATGTAATTCATAGAGATTACTCTATGAGACATCCTATCTTCATTGCAGACACACAGTATTTTGCTCCTGAGACGTAATCAAAGGATTATCATCAATCAGAAACTTATTAGTCCATGCCCCTCACTACCAAAACACATTTCCTTTATTGGGGTACAATGGTCTTGGTCCAACTGTTGTACAGAAGTTACATCTGAAAAGGACATGTTCAGTAGTTTCCAGATCGCCAGATTTACCGGGGCAAAGTCTCTCTGTCCTGGGAATCTTCTTAAATTTCCCCTCTAGCATTTCAGACAGTAAGGCTGAGCACCTAGCCAATGTGAAAGCTCTCCTATAGCTATTTCTAGCAAATAAAGGCTGCTGGTGCAAAAATATATTTTGAGTGATAGGATGCCAAAAATGTCAGTGATCTCGAAAGGTCTTCTTGGCATTCAGTATCTTTACTCTTTGCTTTATAGTTTGCCTAGCTTGTTGCCTGCCCAGCTGAAGAAGTCCTAGAGGGGTAAAGCCCAGGCTTTTTAATTTGCCTTCCTTGGAGTGATCCATTTTGACCTGAAGGTGTCTCTCAGAATTAGTAGAAGGAGATCCCTAGGGAGAAAATTAATTTTTAACCATAAGTAAAGAGAAGACAAACAGTCCTTCGCCTCGACCTTCATCATGCCAGTTTCTAGACGAACCACAGAATTTGGCATGAATTATGGTAATTGGAGGACCACTCTAAGAAACGTAGATTGCACCCATTTGATAACATAAGAAAGGCCCTGCTGGATCAGACCAAGACCCATCAAGTCCAGCAGTTTGTTCACAAAGTGGCCAACCAGGTGCCTCTAAGAAGCCACAAACAACTGCAGCAGCACCATCCTGCCTGTGTTCCACCACACCCAAAATAATAGGCATGCTCCTCTGATACTAGAGAGACTAGCTATGCAGCATGACTAGTATCTATTCTAACTAATAGCCATGAATACCCCTCTCCTCCATGAATATGTCCACTTCCCTCTTAAAGCCCTCCAAGCTCGCAGCCATCACCACATCCTGGGGCAGGGAGTTCCACAATATAACTATGCGTTGTGTGAAAAAAGACTTCCTTTTATCTGTTTTGAATCTCTCGCCCACCAGTTTTAGCAGATGACCCCGTGTTCTAGTATTATGAGAGAGGGAGAAAAACTTCTCCCTGTCCAGTCTCTGCAAACCATGCATAATTTTATAGACCTTTATCATGTCTCCCCTTAGCCACCTTCTTTCCAAGCTAAACAGCCCTAAGCATCTTAACCGCTCCCCATAGGACAGTTGCTCTAGTCCCCTCATCATGTTGGTTGCTCTTTTCGGCACCTTCTCAAGCGCTGTAATATCCTTTTTTAGCTGTGGTGACCAGAACTGTACACAGTATTCCAAGTGTGGTCTCACCATAGATTTGGACAAAGGCAGTATGATATCAGCAGTTTTATTTTCTATTCCTCGTCAAATTATGGCCAGCATAGAATTTGCCTTTTTTACACTGGTTGACATCTTCACTAAGCTATCGACTATCACCCCAAGATCCCTTTCTTGGTCTGTCACTGCCAGCACAGAACCCATCAGTGTATATGTGAAGTTGGGATTTTTTGCCCAATATGCATCACTTTACACTTACTCACATTGAATCTCATTTGCCATTTTAATGTCCATTCTTCCAGTATGCAGAGATCCTTCTGGAGCTCTTCACAGTCCGATTTTGTTTTAACCACCCTAAATAATTTGGTGTCATCTGCAAACTTGGCTACTTCACTGTTTAACCCCTGCTCCAGGTCACTGATGAACAGGTTGAAAAGCACTGGTCCCAACACAGATCCCTGAGGCACCCCACTGCTCACATCCCGCCATTTTGAGAACTTACCATTGATTCCTACTCTCTGCTTCCTATTTTTCAGCCAGCTCTCAATCCATAGGAGGACTCGTCCTCTTATCCCATGACTATGAAGTTTGCTTAGCAGTCTTTGGTGGGGGACTTTGTCAAAAGCTTTTTAGAAATCCAAATACACAATATCCACAGGCTCATTCTTGTCCACATGCTTATTGACGCTTTCAAAAAACTCTAATAGGTTAGTGAGACAGTACCTACTCTTACAGAAGCCATGTTGGGTTTTGCCCAGCAGACCTTGCCCTTCTATATGCTTGACAACTCTATCTTTAATAATGCTTTCCACTAATTTACCCGGAACAGACGTTAAGCTAACTGCCTGTAATTTTCTGGGTCCCCCCTGGAACCTTTTTTATAAATGGGTGTTACATTGGCCATTCTCCAGTCCTCTAGTACAGAGGCTGATCGAAGGGACATATTACATACCATCCCTGACCACAACACAGCAGATCTGGCTACACAACTCTGCAGGTTTGTTCTCACTCACAACTACTTCCAGTTTGGTAAGGACTTATACCTTCAAATCAATAGTACTGCCATGGGCACTTGCATGGCTCCGCAATATGCCAACATTTTCATGGCAGATCTAGAACAACGTTTTCTGAACTCATACCCACTGGCACCTCTCCTTTACATGAGATTCATTGATGACATTTTCTTTGTCTGGACTCATGGCAAAGAAGCCCTTGAAAGATTTCACCAGGCTTTCAACGACTTCTACCCCATCATTAATCTAACTATGAATTACTCCGAACAAGAAATCAACTTCCTAGACACCACAGTATGGATCCACAGGAGACACACAAGCACCACATTGTACTGGAAACTGACGGATCGGCAAACGTGTCTACATGCGTCCAGCCACCACCACAACCATATCAGACAATCCATTGTCTATAGCCAAGCCCTATGCTATAGTTGCATCTGCTCCAATCCTTCAGACAGAGATACACACTTGAGAGACCTACAGCAAACATTTTTGCAACTACAATATCCTGCTGATATGATGAGAAAGATGATTGAGAAGGCCAGAATGATACCCAGGCACAACTTACTACAAGATAAGCCCAGAGAGAATGACAACAGAACACCTCTGGTTGTCACTTACAGCTCCCAACTAAAAGCAGTCCAACGTATTATTAAGGACCTACAATCAATGCTGGATTGTGACACTTCCCTCGCTGAAGCACTGGGGTGGCGTCCCTTTCTTGCTTACAGACAGCCGGCTAACCTAAAACAACTTCTCACCCATGATGATAAACTACTTAACAGGAACATGGACTCTGACAGCAAGCCTTCAACAAACCAAGGTGCCAACTTTGCCCTCATATAGATTCTATGAACATCATCTCTGGACCCACCAATGTCAGCCATACTATCTCAGGTTCATACTCCTGCTGATCTTCTAATGTGATTTATGCCATCACATGCCAACAATGCCCTTCCACAATCTACATTGGACAAACAGGTCAGTCTCTTAGACAAAGATTAAATGGACATAAGTCTGACATCAGAAACCATAATATTCAAAAACCAGTGGGAGAACATTTCAACCTTCCAGGACATTCTGTTGCAGATTTAAGAGTAGCACTTCTCTTACAAAGGAATTTCAAAGGGAGATTGGAAAGAGAAACTGCTGAATTAGTTGATATTCAAACTAAAGACAATGCATTTACCTGGGCTGAATAAAGACCTTGCATTCATGGCTCATTACCAATGCTGATTTCTCCACACCCATCTCTCCCCTGGACATCACAGACTCTTCTGCATACCACACCTAATCCCATCATGCCTGCTATTCACATTTACATACTAATGCTTGTCTGAATTCACTCTCCTCTACTTAAAGACAGATGGATTCACATTCTAGCTGTATCTGAAGAAGTGAGCTGTGGCTCACAAAAGCTCATACCCTGCCAGAAAATATTTTTGTTAGTCTTTAAGGTGCTACCGGACTCTTGCTCTTTTCTACTATTACATATCTTTGTTAGAAGTTTAGCAATTTCCCATTTGAGTTCTTGAAGAACTGTAGGATGAATACCGTCTGGTCCCTGTGACTTGTTAGTTTGAAGTTTGTCTAGACATTCTAGGACTTCCTGCCTTGTTACCACTATTTGCCTGTTCCTCATTTTCCCCTCTCCAAAATCTCTGTTCAGGAGAACGAATCTGCCTTGTGTCTTCAACAGTGAAGACAGATGAGAAAAATTCATTTAGTTTTTCAGGAATCGCTTTATCCTCCCTTAGAGTTCCTTTATTCCCATTGTCATCCAATGGTCCAACCGCTTCCCTAGCTGGTTTCCTACTTCTAATATACTTAAAGACTTTCTTATTGTTTGTTTTGATGTGTTTAGCAATAAGCCCCTCAAAAAAATTCCTTTGTGCAAGTTTGTGTTTGCTTCTGTTCACCTCGTTTGATAGAGGTAAAGAATGAAGGTGAGGGGCCATGATGCATTTCACACAACATCTGCACTAGTGTTTTTGCCTGAAAAAGCTTAAGGGTGGCCAGCACATAATGTGCCCCTTTGTCCAGAGAAAACTAATTACAGAACGGGCAGATCTCTCACCTAGATTAGCAACATTGGTGTTGTGGGCAGGCCTAGTGTCGGAGGCCTGAATTATAATTCCTAAGTATTTAAATCAGGTCACCTGTTCCAGCCTTTGTCCATTTAGGCTCCACTTCCTCTAAATGGGATGTTTACCAAAGGCCATTATTTTTGTTTTTTTGTAACTGTTCATTAGGCTTTCCTTCTCACAGAACGCAGCCATCCTTGCGTTCTTCTAAACCCAACCGGGATCCTGGATAGAAGCCCAGCATCACCAAGTGTAGTGCTTTAATTATTAGTTCTGTCCACTCATTCCCCCCACCTCCCTGACGTACAGTTGTTAAGTTGAACAGCAGCCACTGTAGAAACAGCTCTCCCTGCAAGGAATTATACTGGTGCCATTGAATTAAGATGATCTTCAACTCAGCGGTATTTTAACTGTTTTAAAATGCTTTATGTCTGATTGTATTTTAATGAATTTAAACTTGATGTTAACTGCCCTGATCCCCACTTTGCTGGGGGAGGGCAGGATATAAATAAAAACTTATTAATATTATTATTGTACTTACCTCTGGGCCAGCCAGGCTGTTTGGGTCCCTCTACCTGGCCTTGCTAAATATTGCTTTTGCTGCCACCTCACCATCTCGAGGCTCCCAAAAGGAAGCAAGAAATAGGTCTCAAAACAATGTATTGGTGCTGAAATTTTGATTCCCACATCAGCCCAGTGGCACAATCCTAATTGTAGCAATTTGCTCCTCTGGCACCTGTGAAAGTTCCTTACCCAGCATGTCTTCCCTATGGAGCGCTCTTTGGTCCAGATCCAGCAGGGCCCACTCTGCCTGGGTGAAATACACAGCTACCTCCTCATAGGAAAGTGGAGACTGAAAGAAAAAGCAGATTCCCTCATCAGAGATCATGCCAGGCACAGGTGACACTTTGGAAGGGGGGGTGTTCTGGGAGGGCCAGGATGGAGATCTTGGCATGTGTAACAGTGATGGAGTTCAGAGCCTCTTGCCTGGGCCCCTTAACAACTACTGCAGCAGAAAAGCCCCCTCAGAAAGGAAGGGGGACCCAGGCTGTTGTTAGCATATGGGCCTGCCCCCCCCTCCCGGACGGGATCTGGCAACCCGCTGTGCTGACACTGGACTACTCCGCTGGCCGCGCACCCGCCCCAAACGCTATGGGACGGCCGCTGCGCGCTCCGTTGTCACGGACTCGGCCGCTCCTGCGAGCGCCGTGCAGCTAGCAGTTAGGAAGCAGATGCAGGGGCAGCCTCCGGTGAACCAGAGGGAAGCCATGTTCCTGTATAGGCTCTATTCCAGCTGCAGCCATGTCAAGAGAAGCAGAATGTCAGGAAATCAGTGTCAAGCACCCCCCCTGCAACATCCACCGCTTAATGGATCATCAGCAGCCATCCAGATATCCTGATGACTCATTCCTCCACCTCAGCAGCAGCGACCCCAGGACATTTGCACAGATCGCACCCATTGTTCCTGAATGATAATCTAGTCAGCAGAGAGTTTCCAACTCATCACTGGTTGCAGAAGTCATTGGCATCAGAATAGATTTCCAAATTCTCATTGCCCTGCCCCGGCAGCCACAGCTTAATCCTTTTGTCACCTTTTGTCACCTGGGAACCTAGGAGGGGTGCAACCCCTCTCCCCGCCCACAGAAAAACAGTATAACTGGGGTGCTCCCAGCCCATTCACTCTCTCCCCTCTCCCTTGGGCCTTCCCCTCCATACTGCCTGGCACTCTGCCAGAGGGGGTGTTCATGCTTGGACACCTACCCCCCCATCCCCTTTTTATCCCCCAAAGCTGCATGGAATTCAGGACGGACAACTACTCTGCAAGAGAGGTGCAGTATATTTCCTCCTCTGCCTGCCACATGGCAAAAGTCTCTTTATTGCTCTATTTCCTAGATTCTCTGTATGTGTGTATACATAATTGAATGCTTGAATATATAAACACTATTTAATTTGGAATCCTTTGTGTCTGTCTTTATTCAAGGTCTCATTAAACGGATTCTGGTAGAGTTGAGTGCGAACCCGCTATATAAATACATAGTTACCGATTGCTCAGCTAATTTCCCCATATAAAGGAGCAATTCGGGTAACACTGTCCCCAATTCATCTCCCCTACCTGGACTGGAGGTGCAGCAGCTGTTTCCACACCTCCGCAAAGAGAATGGATCAACACTGTCTCTTCACTGCCTGCAAGTGAAAGAAAAGTGGAAGAAAGGGTATTAACCTCAACTTCCTATTTTGTTTGCTCGCGTGAATCTTGCTTCACGCACCACCCAGGGCTGTGAAATTTTGTCCTATGTATGCTCAAAAAAATTTGTAACACTTTGTAGTACGTTGTGGGAGAGGTGAGAGAGAAGCACAAGGGACCCATTACCCTTGGGGTCCTCTAAATGCTGCTCATACGTTTCAGACTCCTTTGATACTTGAAACTTGTTCTGTGAATGCTGGAGCTCAAAAGCAAAATAACATTTCTGCCAGATCAGACCAAAGACCCAAGCAGGCACTTCTCCCACCAGTTAGGGCCCTTGCACATGCCCGAGTCCCTGTTGGTGGGAGGAAAAAGGGGAGGCAAAAATGACGTAGCATGGCACCTCGCTGTCACATCCAGCAAAACAACCAGATGTGAATTGAGCACATCTGGAAACTCAGGGTAATGTCAATGAGTGTCCAGAGCATGTGTGTGTGTGTGTAAAGTGCCATCAAGTTGCAGTGACTTATGGCGACCCCTTTAGGGGGTTTTCATGGCAAGAGACTAACAGGTAGTTTTGCCAGTGCCTTCCTCTGCACAGCAACCCTGGACTTCCTTGGTGGTCTCCCATCCAAATACTAACCAGGGCTGACCCTGCTTAGCTTCTGAGATCTGACAAGATCAGGCTAGCCTGGGCCATCCAGGTCAGGGTGTCCAGAGCATCTACTGACCCACTAATGTCACATCCAGGTTTTCGGCCAGATGCAATGTTGACATGACGTCACATCCACCCAAGCCCCTCCCCAAAGCTGCTGGGCATGCTAGACCACAGCCTGGCACCCCTATTCCGGCATCCTATTTCTTGTAGTGGCCCATCTGATGCCCCGCTAAGCATTAGCACCAAACACATTTGCCCACTATTCCTGGACCCTAGCAACTCGTTTTCAGAGCTATGCTGCTCTTCATGCGCAGACTCCGTTTATTCGCAAGACTGAAGAGCTCAGCCGAGTTTTGTCTGCCTTTTCTTGAGCCTCCTTGAATCCCTCTAATGGAAAAAAGCTGGGATATGAATAATGTAATCACTGTGAACAACGGCCTCTGTGAATTTGTCTATCCTACAGTTGCCAACCTCCAGATACTAGCTGGAGAGCTCGTTATTACAACTGATCTTCAGGCCTGTTGTGTAGTTGTTGTTGTTTTTTGCAGAATTAAAATGACCTGCAACAGAATGCCAGTTCCATACATTTAACTTTTATTGTGCTGAAAGAAACTGACAATAGCAACCCCCCAAATAAAAACTGCAAACTCAAGTTGGATAGTTGAGCAAAACTGGTGCCCAACTGGGTTGCCAACCTCCAGGTGGAGCATGAAATTTTCCAAAAAATTACCATCAGGTGACAGAGATCAGTTCCTCCTGGAGAAAATGGCTGCATTGAAGGGTGGACTCGATAGTATTATACCCCACTAAGTCGCCCCCCAGCCCCAAACCCAGCCTTTCTCAGCATCTACCCCCAAATGTCCAGGGATTTGCCCTCCGGGAGTTGGCAACCCCGTGAGCATCCTGAGAAAGATCCCAGCCATCCTCCCTAACAAGATGTAAAAGCTTATTTCCCAATGACTTACTTCCAAGTAAACCTCCCAGGATCTGGCTGAAGGACTTTTCCCCATGTGCTGCAAAGCCCTTCCTGTTCTCTTGGGCAGTGCAGAAGCAAACCCTTCCATCTCCACAGGAAAAAAAAACCTTTCATCTTTTCGTCTCCCCCACAACTCGTTTGGCCTCTCTAGCAAAAGGCTCCTGTCAGTTCAACCCTTTCAGTGCTGCAGAGAAATTATTAAAAGCTTC